>NW_020211673.1:0-30293 GCF_003070985.1 Temnothorax curvispinosus | reverse complement strand
GCCGCGTTCAGCAGACACAACTGTTGAGTTCGTCTTATCAACACGCTGCGTTGATTGGTTGGTTCTAAAAGTAAAACCCAATCACGTTCGACTGCTACTGAGCAGCTTGGTCTGCTGAACGCGCCCATTGGAGATGTTACTAGATTTTAAAGTAGCGTTCATAAGTTTAGTTTAATTTCGAGCTTAATTTTTTTTATTGTTAAGTAGCGCCCATAGTTTACACAATGCTATACTTCCGTTTCATTGGCTAGGTATAGTGGCAAAATCTCAAAATCAGACTTAAGATGATCTTATACTTAAGATCTAAACGATTTTACATATATAAATACAATATTATCTCAAGGTCATTACATTGGCAGAATGTTTCTTTTTAAATTCGAGCAAAATCAACTATTTCAAATCCAAATATCCTCTCGACAAAATATTATAAAACATTCTTCGAAAGATGTTCCTTAAAAATACACAGAGAATAAAGTTTGAAACAGAAATCCCTCCAATTTCATTTTATTTATCTCTTATTATATTATTCATTTTATTTCTCTTTTATTCGATAATTCTTCTAAATGGCTTGAACGTGGATACGATCATAAATTCGAGCCGCGTTATCTCGTTTCTGTTTTCTCGCCGATAAAGTCGGAGTTACAACTAAGGGCGGGCATGTCCGTTTTCAGCCACTCAACACCTATGAACAATTTAGAAAACGCTCATGATAACACGTCGTGGATCTCGTTCTGCTTATCGGCCCCTTCCCAACGAATCGTGTTATGCCGAGATTGGTAATCCGCTCGGCTGTTTGGATACTGACGCTCCTCTTTCGCCTCGTCGTGACAGAAAATAAAACGTGTCCAGGTATCTGTCGCCACAGTTATCAGACTTCTTCATCCGTCCTTCGGAACAATTCTGCAAACGCTTGCGAAAGCGACAAATATACGTAACGCATGTTGGAACGGGCGATAAATGAGTCTTTCGAAAGTCGAACTAGTCGACCCCCATTTTTTGTACATTTCTGGATTTTAGCGCACAATTAATCTGTAATTTCATCGATTAGTTTGTAAGTATCGATTGATTGTAATTAAATTGTAAAGCATGTTTGTTGGCACACGATTAATTTGTAATTTCAATGATTAGTTTACAATTTCGTCGATTTTCTGTATCTTTTATCTCAGGAAGTTATTAATTGTTTCTTTTTGGCCTTTAAGAGATTCAAATAATAAAAATGAAATCACGAAATAATGATAATGTTTATAGTCATCCAAGGCGACATTCAACCTTCCTCATTTTTTCCAGAACAAAACGTTCTCCTCTTGGATTCTCGAGAGGATAGACTGGCGCACGGTTCCTCCGGAAGCTTTTGGAAGCAAAGACCATCTCGTGGAAACGAATCGATCGAAACTGTCGGATCAGGATCGTTCCCGAACAAGATCTCGCGACTTCGAGTAGCAAGAAATATAGATCTCGAGGAAGGATACAAAAACACCAGTGCAAACAGAAGGACTTTAATGGACTATAACGGTCCAGTTATAATGGAGGATCCCGATGATACGAGCGATCAGAATCTCGCGAGTCACGTTCGCGTCAAAAGAAACGAGCCGATCGTTCGCCGATCGAGCCGCTCGGTAAAGTTGGTCGATTCGTTTCCGCGAAATTCTCAGCTCAGGACCGACGCGGCCAGCATATTCGGCGATTCGATGTTCGAAGGATCACTCTCGGATCGCGAGAACCGATCCGACAGTCCTGCCGTTGTGGATACCGTCGTCTCGCGCTCGCGGCGCAAACGAGGGGTCCTGTCGAAAAGCGGATATCGCAAGAAACGCGTCAAGGGAAATGTCGGGCATACGAAGCAGCACGTTGAGATAAAAAACGGAAAAAAGAAGAACGGTGTCTCGAAGTCCTCCCATCAGTCTCGCAAGAAAAAAACGAAGGATCTAAGCTCGAGTATATGTTGTCGTTGATTTCGCACGTTTCAAAACATATCGAAATTCGTGTATCCGTACCTCACTAAATACTATTCGATTCTCAAGGGATGTTGTAAGAGATGATATTTTTTACGAATCGAATAAAACTCAGAATTAGACGGTCAACATTAAGGAAAGAGTTTGTTGCTTAGATCCTTAAATTAGCTTATTATTTTTTAATCTGAGAAACAGACCTGAAATAGATATAGAGAGGGGTTGTTATTTATGCCAGGCATATTTATAGCAAAAAAATCTTAGATAAATATATTTGGAACCATATAAAAAAATGAAACCTTTACGAGAGAGTATTTTAAAACTGAAAAAAACCTATTTTTAACTTATATCGTGTAACAGACAGTATATAAACGACCCGCAACATCGCGAATATACAAATACTGACGAATGTGAGCTTGAACTTTCAGCTTCTCAGAATGAATTTCTTCTTATTATCTCATTTATTTGTAGGAGAAAAAAATAAAAATAAAGGAATCCGAATGCCCGTCAGAACGACCGACGAGTCCAGGATAGAAAAAAGGGAGTCCGGAAATAGCGACTTAAACACTGACATTGACACTGCCAACGTCGAGGAAGCAGGAGGCTTAATTAGTCAGAAGGAAAACGCGTTATTAACAAACAATAGAAGTCTCGCTAAACAGCGAGAGGAGAACACCGTTGTGTTACCCTTCGTGCATACCGGAAGAGCGGAATTGCGCTTTCGCATCGAAAAACTTCCCGTGAACGAGTCGTCGTTCATCAGTCCCAACCGCTGGACGGATTGTCCCGTCGGGACCAGCCCCTGTTCGATTACGTCACCGAAATACAACGCGAGCGACGAAATTCTCGATCTCAATGTCACGAATCTCGAACTCGGCCCGAATTTCGACTCCGTCGCGGGAAGGAAGGCTGATAATTTAACAGTGGAGATTACGCTGAAGAAACTGGATCGCGGGAGTAACGCGTCAGTCCCGGAAACGAGCGATCCTGATGAAAGCATGTCGTTTTACAACACGGAATCTCATCCGGTTAGATCCAACGTGCCGGGGATCGAAGACGAGCGAAATACGGAAAACGGAAACTACGATCGCACGAATGAGATGTCCGCGGGATACTCGGACGAGAAGTCGCGCGCGAAGAGAAACCAGGAAATTATGTCTAAGCGCTATCTACGAAGTGATAAGAACGCGAAGGGATCGAGACGTCTCAAGGACGCCGAACAAGGAACCGTGATCGGAGACGGCAAGCGTGGGAAGGCGGGGGACAGAAGGACTCGCGGCAATCGCGCTGTAAGGTCGATCGAAGAGATTAAAAATCTTGCCGAAAAGTTAATCGTCAAAGTAAGGAACCGTTCGATTAAGAATCCGCTTCCTCGGGGATTATATTTTAAATTTACTGTAGATACCCTTCGTTTTCAGATAAACGAACTGCAAGTGTACGTGATCAATCGTACTGAGACTCTACGCGTGAGGGATTCCTGTAAAGACGCGGTTTGCGCGGTCGACGAGGAGGAACCGAGGACCTCTCTGGAAAAGAAGGACGTCTCGAGTTCCACGTCCAAGATCGCCAAGAACGTCGACAGCCGTCAACGCTTCGCGAAGGAGGCGGCCTTAGCGGGTAAAAGAATATCTCAAACGCGTTCTGGCGGCTCGAGATTCGCGCGGGGGGAGTATCCGACGAGCAGGAGATCGCGTCGCAAGTGGGGCAGGTGGATGGATTGGAGCAGCTGTAGCGTCACCTGCGGCAAGGGTCGACAGATTAGGTGGCGGCATTGCCTGCACGATTGCAACGACGCGGAAACCGAGATGGAGGAGAAAGCGTGCCAATTGCCGGCCTGTCCCCCAAGCAAGTTCCTCGGAATATTCTGAAAGATACTCCTCCTACAGAATCACTTGTTGATGTAGCCGCGCTTCGTAAACAAGAATCTCGAGTTCGCTTCTCGATAAGGAAAGTTCGCGAAGTATTAAATTCTTTGACATCATTTTTTATTTTATTCTCTTTTTTTTCTGTGGGTAACACAGTTTTCGTACAAAGACTTTTACGACCGGATCACGCGCTCATATTTTACATTACGTAGGAACTATCAAAGATGCAATTAACGATCGATGATGAGTCACTCCGGGAAGATATTTAAACGACGAAGTTCTTAAAATTCGCGCGTTATCGCCGTACGAATGAATTTTGTACAGCCTCGTGAACCTTCCTTGCTTATCAATCCATGTGTAACACCGTTGTATTTCGCATAACTGTGTAACAAATCGTTTGATGTATATTTCTCATCGTCTCATTATCAAATACATAATATATTATACAGGACTCTTAAACAATAATCTCCTTCTTCGCCTTCAGTATTCACAAATAACGAGGGCGTTCATCGCTTAAAGAGTAAGTCCGTCGCAGCTCAATCATCGTATTCATTTTTTACAAAGTCACACGAGATACGATTGTCCGCCTCTTTGCTAATAACCGCGTCAGAAAATGTTAACGGGCGTATACTTTCGGTACACGTGCAGGTAGAAATGAATCTATACAATGCTTCCTTCCCCTCTTTTTTTTAATCAAATGCCGCAGGACTTCGTTCTATCAGCAATCCGCACACTTTTGTATGTTATAAAATTTGATATCGTACAATATTTATAAAGTTTCCTACAATACAATTTTCTCTTACGTTCGTTTTCAGCGATACTGACATAGAAAAATGTTAATAAAATTCGATCCATTTAACATTTTTATCCCATCAATTTAGGCGTAACGTAAGAATCGAAGTGTATTGTGAGCAACGTACAATTCACCTATTATTAAGCTAGATGACATGATAGTACTCTCTATAAGCAATTATTTGTCAAAGAAATATTCAACAAATACAAATGTATCATGTTTATGCGGCGAATTTTATTACAATCGGAATATTATCACGTCATTAGTGTAAGTCTTCAATCATCAACAGTTCAACATTTTTTTATCTTCTTCCTGGACACTTGGATAAGATATCCCTCGAGACCACTTTTAAATGCATGGTAAAATGGACGTTTGATAATAAAATGCAATTGTTGACAAAGATTGTAATTTGTAGCCTGCAAATATAATTAGTATCTATTTTTCTTTCATCGAACATCATTATTTTAGATGTCAATTATCCGACACATTTATTAACAAACAATCTGTGAAATATTCTCATGAATGGCACATTCTTAAATGCTGATTTAAATAAAATGCGCCTTATCGATATCTAATTTACATTTTGATGTTATGCTGCGTCTCACTCTCGGACTAAGTGCACAATAAAAAAAAATTGCTACAAAATAACGATACACGATATAGTGCCGAAATGTCGTACAATCGAACATTCGTGAAATGAGAATTAAGCGAATGAGAAAGACCATGTCAATGTAACGCTTTGAACTATTTAATATTCGACTTTACTATTCAAGAGAACAGCGTCACATGTACAAATTGATCACAATGATAAAACGCACCTATTCTTCGCGCGCACGTATTCACGCATACATACAAATGCTCCTACACTCATGCATCGTTACGTAATCAGTAAGTATCAATGGTCGCATACCGTGCGCATTGATACTCATATAATTTTGTCCTAGATTAAAAGGACGCAAATCAGTCACCATTGTAAATTGTAATCTTACCTATCACTCGACTACTTAAATCGTGAACGCTATGCTTGACAACTTTGAGCTTTGTTTTAACATCGTCAACCTATCTGCAATTGCAACTATCCAGTAGATCTGATACGTGTATGTCAGTTTGCGGTCAAAGCTTGATGTTCACAGCTAGTTGCACACTTTTGGCTTATCATTTTATAAGAACCAGTCACTCGTGTGGAAGAACCAAGGCGCATCTCGTGATATTGTGTATATATATAAAGTTCGTTTCCTTTTTATATATAAAACCGCAGTGACTTCGTCGTGATCTATGAGATCAGAATACATCACTATTAAAATAGTATATTTCTTGCTTGTTCGACTTGATTGTTCTCGTCGGAGGAACAATAAGCCAGTATGTCTATTTGTTGCTCTTCACCACCGGCCAGCACTCGCACATCTCGATCCGCATCAACGCGCATTTTCGTGAGTATTCTTTCCACTTCTTCCAACGCTTCCATGCCCAAATTGTCCACTAAAGATAAAAAAGTACAAGATAAGATGCAATATACAGAATCAGCGCGACATATTATGGATGATAATATTAATACTTACAACCCATCGCAATCACATCCGTCGCTATAGTTCTCGCCACGGCTAATCTTACGTTAGGTACTCTGTCGCGTGACAAAGTTATCAAACATGGTAACATTTCCTTACAGAACTTCTCTCCCGTGATCGCGTTGTTGCGGATCAGTTGGGCGCACAGGAGTGCATAAGTTTGCCGGTATGTCCACTTATCAGCGTCTAGAACTAGAGTCTCTCGAAGCTCGAGAATAAGGGACGTCACCAGGACGTCCTCGGTGGACAAATAGCACATTATTTGCGTAATCTGAAGAAATTCAAGTTCAAATTTGTAGGCGGAACAATTATAAATTGCAATATATGCGAGAAGTCCAAATATCCTACCAGTTCAAGCGCGATGGTTCTAACGGCGGCAACCTTATCTACAAGCAATTGGATAGACAGCGGCGCGATACTCCGGGCCACGTCGCTCGGGCTGAACAGGCTCACAATCTCGAGCAATTGCGTGGCCAGTTCCTCCCTGAACCTCCAGTTCCATTCGTTATCCGTGGCGAGGAAGTCGCTTAACCTTGGTAGATATTGACAGCGGTCGGCGGGTTTGAGTATTTTCAGAAAGATCGCAAGGTGCTTGAGCACACCTATTCTGACCTCGTCCAAATCCTTGATAAAACCGTCATAGATTGGCACGAGGTCAGTGGCAGTGAGGTCTTCGCCTAATATCATGGCAATCTCGTGAATGCTGGATGCTAGAGTACGCCTGACCTTCCAGTGTTTCGCGCTCGACAACGACTGGTAAGCCTTTTTTAAGTAGTGCCAGTTATCTTTGCCCAGCGTAAACGCGACTGCGGGAAAACTGAAGGCACAATGATGCGGGATTTCGGCACCCATATCCACGCATTGTTCTGGATCGGCCATCGATACGTAATAATTGATTAATTCCTGAGGTACGATCTCTTGTCCATTATGTTTCGCGTTTAAGTTCTCACAAGATTCGTCATTCTTGCCTATGGAATCTATGTAGCACATATGATATAGATATTTTCTAGGTAGAGCGTCTAGGGTACAATCGAGGTTACACTCTTGGGTGTCGTCCAACGAATCCGCCCTCGGAAAACAGTCTTCTTCGTCATCATCATCATCATCATCTTCTTTTTGTTCATCGAATTTATCGACTGATTGCTCGTTCATGTTTGAATCATCCTCATTCGAATTCTCGACGGGAATTGGAGTGAATTCGGAAGACCAGGAGAACGAGCAATTTTCCTCGGTCAAATTTTGTTCCGTTGCCGTCGCGTTCTGGGCGTTATTACGATTCATCACCGATTGCCTCGCAGCATGGGTAAGTTCATCATCCAGCGGTATATCCGGAGGTATATAATAATATAAAAATGGATTATATTTCTCCGTTTCCTCCATCTCTTTCTTGAGTTGATGTTCATCATTATACATTATTCGAAGTTCCTGGAAATCAAATCAGAAATATAATAATTTTATATTTAAACTTTAAAGAGCGTACACATATGAACTTACAACGAACTTTGCACGTAGAATTATAATAAAACAAATTATTTTTTAATTAAAAAATTAACTATTCTTCGTGATTTCTAAGATTAAAGAAAGATTAAAAATAAAAAATATAATTTCCGTTGTTCTTGATATAAGACAAATTTTAATAAATATGAAACGTTATGATATAACATTTAAACATACTTTATATAGGTCTCTTTCGCGATCTTTTTTTTCTGAGGTTTCCAATATTTTAACGCTATCATGTCTCACATTCATCACAGGCAGATAAAACGAACTTTTGCTACTATCGTCGATATCTGGTATTTGACTTTTGATCGCACCTTTCATAGGAAAGATTCCTTCGTACGAGTAACATAGGCTGCAAAAAAAAACACGCATTTAGATCGATATGAACACAAATTACAATAGTAGTAGGAAAGTTACACCACTATACCTGCGGATATTATCCTGCTTACTGGTATACACTAATTCGCCGTTCTTATTGTACGTGACTTCGGCGAACTGTTTGGCGAAGGTCGATATGAACGGTCCGAGTATTTGAAAGGCCGATATTCGCACCCACTTGGAGTCATCGTTCAAGTGTTTAGCCAGTATGTCCGCAAGTAACAATCGGCGATGTTCAGGCGTCGAACAGCAGGCGACCGGCATCATGACCTCGACGCACGCTTTTCGCACGTTCCACACTCTGTCGCCGCACAGATCAACAAACGTAGGAATCTAGAGACAATTCGAATGTCATCAGTAAACTAGACGATACCACTAAGTTCATATCAGACTGAAATGCGACCATGATTCTTTAGCTTTCTATTTTGATATCTATGAATAAGACTTACCAGCTTGCTATACAATTTCTCCTTTCCCACAGCGGTGCACATTTCCGCAAAGTGAGTAGCGCAGATTCTCCTCACCATCATGTCGTTATCCTCGCATAGGTCTAGGTATCGTGGTAGAAAGACCGTCTCTGTAAGTTCGCTACCAATCAGCGGTGCCAGTCTACACATGAGCTGCGAATTGATATAGAATATGGAACGTTGAGAAAATAAATAAGCGCAATGAGAAATTTAAACGTAAACAGATACGCGCTTATGCCGATTTTAATTTCAGGCGCTTCTCAAAATCATTCTGATTACGGAAATTAAGTTCTAGTTAAATTCTAATTAAACATTAAGCATATGCGGACGTACTTAAGTAAAGTATACAATTATAACGAACGATAAGAGGGGACAATATTTTTCAAGTATTAAGTAATATTTATAAAATTACATTAGAGTATTATGTAACAGGTGAAATACATCGTTCCGTTCCGCCAATCAAAGCTGGCTGTGATATGAATCGATAGCACCACATCACAACCACTCTGATGGGAGGAACAGTCGATTTTATTCAATCAGCCTTCCGTGAGAGACGTGCATCAGTTAATGGATTAGCGCTTATTGTACACAAGATGTACAACTACATTTACTTTATGTTACGTACAAAACGACACAACTCGATCTCGATAAAGATAAAAAGATTTATTTGAATTATTACAAATTGCATAATCACATTTAAATAATTAAATTGCGCGAAAGTACCGTGATCGAACGTATTTACATTAATTACGTTGAAAAATTAAATCACAACACGAAATAATAATAATGCAAATCCATCTTTTCCATTTTGAAAAGCAGCATACGGGTATTATAACATAAATTTATACGATTACATGCAACATAAATTACTTTACTGTAAACATCCTCTTTTTTATAATTATGTAAACATATCCTTCTTAACTTCACTTTTCAAAAATTATTATTTGCAACGTAAAATATATATAGGTAAAAACGATACTTTGATTTATACTCATTCGCTATTTGTAACTATCTTTCTGCCTATTCCAACTAACCATTCCTTAGTCGCTAAATGTCGAAATATAGAGAGAAATTCGCCGCTAATTTTTTTCGCGCATTCCAAACTCGTTGAATTGTGAGTGCCGCAACGCTCATCAAAGCTGGCTGTGATATGAGCATCATTACATCAGCATATTACAGCCACTTTGTGAGCAACGCGAGCACGCTCTCCTCCTTGCAGTCGAGAATACAATCTCCAGAACGTCTCAACATGTTACATCCTTTCGCGCTTCCGCCACGGTGTAAACGGCGATCCAATTCGTCAAAAATGGCTGTGATATGAAATTCAGAGGAGCAACACGCCACAACCAATTTGACGATTAGATCGCGTTCCTTCCTGCACGGCGCTTATTCGTCGGACGGAACCTTCCCGTGGTAATTTCTCAGAATGGATCGCGTAATCTTCTCTCGTGAAATTTGATGCAAATGTGAATATAAACGTCACGGTGATCTTCCGGTAGATCTTTCCGTATGTTCGTTCCATTATCCCGTCCTACGCGCTTGTCCCCAGATGCGTCGCATGTGTTATCGATTCAACAGGTATATATATCGACGGCGGAAAGCGGAATCTTCTCGACGATCGATTCTGCGGGCCAAGTCATCAAAATGGCTGTGATATGACTCGAAACATTCCACAACCAATTTGATGTATCGGACCGCAAAAGGTATATCCCCGTTCATGATGCTCCAACGTGGCGCTCCTCCGACGTGTCGTCTTTTCGCCTCTCCATCGCCTTTCTCACGTCTCGCACGTTGTCTCCTGATCGCTCCTCTCCTGTTCTCTGCCACTCGATTTTCCTCCACTTTTCCTTCCGTTCTCTTAATCACCGGAGCGTGTTGAAAACGGACACAATTTTGATCATCAAAGCTGGCTGTGATAGTCGAACTCTATGACAAACCAACTTTGATGGTAAAAGTATGCCCTGTCTTTCGTCGGGATGCCGGTATTCGCGTTTTCCACAAACACTCCACGCTCCTTTCCCTCCAATTCCGCTTTCTTTTTGTTTATGAAAATCTTCGATCGATGATAACTAAGTATTTCCTCGCTTCTTTAATCTTGCTCCTAAAGGATGTTTACCGCGTCTTTGCCGAACTTTTCTCTCTTTCTCCCTCTCCCTATTTCTGCTCTCATTCTTCTTATATTCTTATCGCTATGTTTCTTGTTTCGATTTGACAACTCGTTTTTTCAGCTAGCGCGATAAACCGTGTAATTTTCATCGCGTGATTCTCATTACTCTTCGCGCAACGTCGCCGAGGCGAACGGACGCCGCATGAAAGACAAGATAGTGAGACGCGATTGCGTAAGAACATCTCACTACCCATGTCTTTCAGGAGGAATCCGTAAATATGGAGGAACAATTTCGGAGGGTCGATATTCTCGATTTCGCACACAAAGTAACGCGACCGCCGCGTGTGACGTATTTTTAGTCTAAGGTTTCGCAATTCTTTTCGCGCGTCAATGACGAAAATTCGACATAAAATAGGCTATACAAAAGGCAAATCTGAGAAAATCGTGATTATCTTAAGTAATTATATTTGTGTGTGTTTAACATTATATTTTATATTTTTTATTTTAAGTAATTATATTTACTTAACATGTCGTTTTTCCTGTCCATTTAGATCACGTGTACCACCCCGACGATACATCATGTAATAATTATTTTATACTCAAAGTATTAAATGTCATGAAAGTTCAACGTTTCAGGCACACGGAACGTGTTAAGAATATTAACTTGTAAATATTGAAAATAAAAATATCAGGAAAATATCCTTTTTCATCTATTTTTTCTACATACCATCTACGGAAGAGAAATAAACAATAAAAACATTCGATTTACAGAATTATTTTCTTTAAGATAGTTTAAGGATTTTTTTACAATCTTACCGTCCTTCATGCGTATCTTTTCTTTGATCTAAGATAACAATGTAACTTGAAGAATATGTTACGTACAGCCTCTTTTATGTCAAGTTTTCGATTATCTTTCGGCTCTCGCGACAAGAAGAAAACGAATGAAGCGCGGGAAACTTACGGAGATGTTCGCGGTTCGGACATGTTCGTCGTTCATCGTGGGACAGATCAAGCTTTCTATCGTGGGACAGATAACATTCTCGATCGTGTCGTTGTCAAGGAGGCCTCGTTTCACCAACATTGTCAGCGCGCTTTGGGCCATTTGCCGTACCTGTAGAGCAAAAACGTCTCATAATATTTACATTGCCGCTGGGATATTTCGGTTTTTGCCCTTAGGAACGCGCCTTCAAAACACGATATAGGCATGCAGCGTGACGTGATCACTTGCCTGGTTGTCCAGGTCGCTCAGGTATTTCATCACGATACCGAGTAGGTGATTGCGGAGAACGTCGCCGAAGAGATGCGGCGCCTCGTGGCAGATAATCGCCACATTCGGAATTTGCTCCACCAGGTCCGACCGCACCAAAGAATCTGTAAACAGAAACTGTACATTGGTATGGTTTTTCGAAGACACAGAAAAAGCGGTTTTAATTTTTAATTCGATTTCTATAGCAATACAAGAAGTTTCGCGAGAAATCGGATTTAATTTAACCGGATCGAACGAGAACAAACTCGCTGTAATGTTCTCGTGATCTTTATTCGAATAACGTGTTCCGAAAATGGATAATATTAATTTTTTCTAAAACGAACGTTAGAAGAATGCCGTAGATGTATAATAAATATATTTGTCCTTTCGAATTAGTAAACTTTCGAGAAGGATCTGAGCGTTTTTGAATCTCGTGGACCAAATAAGAATTGAGCAACGAGAATTCATAACACGTGTTAATTTAAATTACTAGATTGAATCGATAGATGCGAGCAAATTTAAGTTCTGAAAGCTCCCCGAACCCAAGATAAGATCAAAAATCTATTTTAGCAACGACGAATTAAATTTTATAGAAATCCAACGGACACAGAGAGTTAGTTATACATTGCTTGAACATATTAAATTGTTGTTTTCCCTTCGAATATTACCTAGGTGTCATGTTGATACCACGTGCTATCGTTTCCCCGCGAATTCGAGAGTCACGTGCGACATCCACGCAGGAATCCCGGGAAGAAAAGCTTTCGAGTAAAGCTCCTCGGACGATCTACACGCTACTGAGGGCACGCGGGTAAATGTGGCGCGGGAAGCAATGGAAGCATAGCTTTGCGAAATGCGATGGAGGGGGATGCTAGAAGCGGGGGTGCTACAATCTGTGTGGGGCCTCACGATAGGACCGTGGGCCAAAAGACTAACTCAGTGGAAGGGATGCGTGGAAGAAATAAGGGAAGAAAGGAAGGGAGGAGCGAAAGGAAATGACGTACGTGTACTCTTTCGTGAGGCCCGACGCCCGACATCCCTGATTCTTGAACGTCCTTGAAAATTGTTCTTCCCTCTCTGTCTTTTCCGTTTCCCTCTCACTTTTTACGAAAACCGCGGCTCCCTACGCGTTTCTTTTCTTTTTCTGCCTGTCTCGCTCTCTTGAGGCTCTTTTGAAGGACTCGCAAACCGCTTTTTCATTTTCTACACACAAGCTAGATCGCCATTAATCATCGCCGAAAACCTATTTTCCTTTCTTGCCTTTTCTGTCCCGGTACGCGCCTGATTTTTGCCTGATTGGGCGTTCCGTCAAAAATACCCCGCTGTCAAAGATTCAGCAGCATCGCCACGTGCATTCCTCTACGAGATATGGGGGAGAATATCTTTGTTGGCGTATTTGCGCATGGATCTTTTTGGAATTTTTACTTTTTTGGTAAAACGGTTATTGCATGAACCACGATTAATTAAATCGTAGAGATTACGGTAGAAGACCAATATTCTCATCGTAATTTAATAATAATAAATTTTGACGATAAAAATATTAGTAGAAAAATTTTCTCACACTAACTGGTTAGAATTATTTATGTGTGGTTAACAATAATCACATATCTCTTATTGATAAGTAGTAATAATGTAAAAAGTATCAAACGTGGAATACATGCACGTGTTTTACAGGCGGCCATCTTAAAAATGGTGCCGTCGAGATTTCGGCCATATTCAACAGCTATATTCAATATTCGAAAGATATGAAATTACAGTACGCATAATCACAAATAAAAAAACAAAGTCATGAACACAGATAAAGAATTAATATCCTTATTTATTGTAATTTGGCGATGAATTCATGCATTTATGTATCCAATCACAAAGAATCAATCGTTTAATTTACTCTCAGTCTCACAAAAATACTATTTTTTTATTTATTACCGTTAACAATTTTTATCATTTACGTTGTATTTTATTAAAATAGTAACTTTGTGTGAGAAATTTATCGCTAATAATTGAATTAATTTCCTAAGAAATTAAGATATCGGTTTCCGTAATAATGGCGGGTTACATCTCGAAAGGCAAAATAATATAATAAATATGCAATATAGATATTTTGTGACTAAAATAATTTTTTTGAGATTAGTTCATATTGTTTATATATAAGATACGGAAAAGGAATGCACTTTTTATTTCGATGGCCGCATCTCCATTTTCACGAAGGATCGAGACCCTCTTCGCGCGCTCGAGACTGAATTTTACACCAGTTTCAAGCCCCCCTAGTTTTAAGCTACGAGGTCAATGATCCCCTCAAAAATCAGGGGGAGTTCGACTTCCCTTCGTCGTGCGGCGTATCCAAAAATACGTAAACGCCGAATAAAATGCACGCGTGTCGCGTGCCCCTGAACCGGTGCTGCTGATGCACGTACATCGCGGCCCCCCTTCCGCATGTCCCCCTCCCTATACGGAAAAACACCGATGGTGGCACGTGTTCACGGGACAAGGATGTTTCGCGGTTCGCCTCTAAAAATAGGCCGGTTAGAACACCGCCACCTTTGGGGTACTGCACATCGGGATACACCCGTCGCATCATCCCTCGTGTACATCACCATTTCCGGATGGGCGACATGGACTGCGTTCAGATTGCGTATAGTGCCCCGACTGGTTTTCCAGCCAATAGATAAGATTTGAAGCTAAATTTTTTTCCAGACACTGCGGGAGACGATTATTTTTTTTACAAATTCGTTACAAGTATTTAATTTAGATATTTGTACGATCAACCGTCAAAATTTTCTATCATAATGAAACTAAATTACGGGTAATAAGCTTGTTATGTTGTCAACTTTCCGTTTTATAATTCAACAATTCCGTAGTACCGGATATCACGGCTCGTCATAAACATACTAAACATACAACTGTCGTTAATTTATATTTTGCATTAAGAGTATTTAATTTGCCAAGTTAAGTTGCCAAGGGAAAGCTTGGGTGTTTGAGATTGCGAATCTGGCACATTCTATAATATACATTGCATCCTAGTCTAGAAAATAGATTTTCTCGGAGATTTCTCCACGAAGCGGAGAGGGGCAACGATGTGTGATATTGATTGATTGTTTGATTCCGTCGAAAAAGGCGTCTTCAGCTCTGATCATGCGACAGGGCGCCGTACTTGTTGCCAAGGTAGAGCTTGGGTGTTTGAGCTTGCGAATCTGGCACATGCGGGTTTCATCCCCATGTAAACCAGGAAAGTCCTGAGCGGAGGATATTAACGTGAACTGGATAGCTTAAATGGTGAAGAGCAGTCGCCCGGAATGCGAAAGATCCGGGTTCAATTCCCGGTCCAGTCGATCGCGCTTGATATTTTTCTCGCTCCTAAACAACGACGCACACTTCTTCTTGCATGCTAGGCAAAACAGCGTCTTGCACAGTGAAATTCTTAAAATAGTTTTACTCTTTTTCCTATAATGAGGATACGCTTTCATTTTGTCTTCACAAACTCGATAGCAAAAAATCATTAGCTTAATCTTAATATGTTAAATTTGTGATATTGTTATCCATGATAAATGTAAGATAAAAGAGCTAAGATTAGAATAAATTCAACGCGAAATGCACAAGAATATTTAGCGCGTTTAAGGGGGTTCTTGAAAGAGGAAAAAGGCCTGAGTTGAATTGGATACGTTCTTGGGAAAAGAATACATCGGTTTGGTGCATTTTGTACATTTTTCTAGAGGCGACTTCAGGTAAAAGGAATGTTTTTTCAAAAGAACTGGACCGTAGGGTCGATGTTTATCAAGATATACATCGATGAAATATTTTAGAACTGACCATTTCGGGCCATTTCTGCGCACCATGACAGTGAAAACTGCATTTCCGTCTAAACGATTTTTCTTTTCCTTACTCATAATCCTCTCATGTCCCAAAAAAACCGTCTGTCGAGAACGCGACATTTAACCAATTTTTAATTGTTCATTGGAAATTGATAAATTTTAATTTGTATCCTCATTGCGCATTTAACACCAAATATTCATGTTACATGTAATCACTAATCACTTTACTTGCCTAATTTAAAAGTACTTTATATCAATAAAAGGGGTAATTTGGTTACACTTGGTCAAACATAAACAACATAATCAACCAAAGAATATAATTAAAATATCGATCTTTAACATCATTCATTTATATTTCTATGTTTGAAGACATCTTCTTGACAAAATAGCAATCGTATGAACTGATATTTTATATTAAATATTTTTATCGAATATAACATTAGTTTCTCTAATAAAACAATAATGTAACATTTAAAAAACTTATAGATACATGCATTTTGTTTTATTCGTTCAAAATTTTGTGAATTTTATTGACTTTCGTCAGTTAAGAAATTACTTCTCGTAAAATTATCTTCTTTCAATTAATTTTCCATTTCTCTAAATTAATGGTCGTTTTTCTGGAGCTCGCAATCGAAAATAAACATACAAGAACGAATTATCACGCGATTCGATCGTGTAACGAAATAATGCGTCCACCGGATCGATGGACCGCCTGCACGCGTCTCGGATATCAAGAAGTGCCGGAAGGATGCATCGTCTGTGTGAATCCTGGTACCAGCATGCGCGCTGGCTTTTACGCAAGATTTCTTCGTAGCCAAAGATGGCGATGTTTAAATTAAGAAACGGAGTGGGTTTACGCTCGAGACCGGGGGCTGTGCTTTCTCGTATAAATATCGCGGCGGCTTAATGCCATATCCTCGAATCCACGAGGCTTCCGGGCACCACGGCGCGTGCCATACCGGAAGCGAGGGCACGTCGTCGTCGTCTCTCGTCGTTGCCCCTAACGATAACGCTTACTTTTCGCCGCACCATCTTGTCCTTCTCCTTCGACCCCAACGAAAACGACCCGTGCCCTGTCTTCTCCCCAAGGAACAGCCCCGATACAGCCGGTTGCTGATATTTATACGTTTCCTGTGGCAACACGTTACTCAAAGGGCTCCCTCTCTCTCTTTCCCATTCAAGGAGACGTGCCCAATTTTGTAGCGAAACACAAGACATTACTTCGGTAATGGAAGAACTATGCGCGACAAGCTTCGATGACCGTGGTTGAGTATGCTGCATTTTTTTTTTTAGATTTTTACTTAGAAATTTACTGACTCTGGTGATATGTTTCCATCTTTTGATATACGTTCGATTTTTCATGATATGTGTGATGTTACACTGTACAAACGTGAAAATTCAGCAGAACGAACCTTAAGATATTCGACTATCTTTACACATTTTATTAAATTTCGGTAAGGAGTTGTTGATATTGCTAATATTAGCAATATCAACCGCAAGTTTCTCGTGTCAACGGGATTATTTAAACTTTAAACGAAGCCCGTTCAAAGAAAATTTAATTTCTAGCAAAGTGATCGGCATTATTTTGATAAAGAAAGAAGAGTTACGTATGGTAGGCTTTAAAATGTGTAATCGATGCTGTGCTCGCAGTTTTTGTGAAGTATCGATCACGAGCTTAGAATAAAAATACACGTTGTATAATTTTGGTAGGTACGACAGAACCTCTAACGGCCTCAACCGCACGAGAGACAAATTTCAGAAACTTTTTGCACATCCCCGATAGCATCATGAATATCGTGGAAATCAATATTCCGCAAACTATCGACTAAATATATTGTTCTTTCGTTTGTAATCGATATATTACGCAGCTTAAAATTATTGTCTATAAAATATATTCTACGACCATATCATTCTTAGTTTTAGTAAATAAATTGCGTCAATTATATAAGCAAGTTTAAAATAAAAAGCATAAGCTATGCAACAAAATAATTTTAAAAACACGATTACAAAGCGAAAATTTCAGCAACCAGTCACCATCTTTGACATGCGTGAGTGGTGTGAAAGATTTGGCTCAGAAATGAATAACATTTTCAATCCTTCCACATCCAACGTCTAATACAAAGGTGCAAAAAAATGTGCGGCAATGAATTTTTTACAATTTATCATTGCTCTCGATACAGCGTATATAAAACATTAAAAAGCAATATTGACATTGTAAAATAAAGCAGTAAAAATATAGACACGTAGAGTTTAATAAAAAAAATCACTCTTTTGATGAGTGTGTAAAACTTTTCAGGATACACAAGAAAGCCACACAAATAAGCGTATAAGAAAGCTGTTAGCCGAAGCGTCTTTTAACTGTTTTTGCAGACTGTTAGCTCCGCAAAAGCTACAATTACATATTTTAAATTGCCGCAACGCCTGAGCAATTGTGCAAGCAATTTAAAAAACAAAAAAAGTGCATTTCAAAATCAGTGTTTAGTTCAATAATGATATTCGATACGATGCGACTTACCATTGTCGTCGATAACAAGCTGCACATGTTGCATGACCTCCTCGACAACTAGCGTTATTTTGTTATTGACCGCTGCGCGAAACATCTCCATCAATATACGCCCAACCATTTGCCTACAACAGAAAATAAAAACACGGTGATGTTAGATCACGGTCAGGTATTCCGCATATTATTGATCAATTTACATCTTTTAAGGTAAAGGTTTATCCTGAATTGGCTCGCGCAATGAGATACGTTCAATTTAAAAAATAGTGCCTTAAAAAAACGTTGCGTTACCCCCGCTAACACTATACGTTTTGCAACGTTAGCTTATCGATTTATCTCTCTATTGGAATTGCATTTTTTTGCGAAACTAATTTAATTATGTTAATACAAGCAATCGCGCTGCATAGTGTAGGAAATAACTTTGCGTTGCTGTTTTCAACAGCAACTGGATAGAATAGCTAACGGAATTTTCCGATGTAAGTCAACCCACGATGTGTTTGACATTCGTATATTCGCTTTCTAAGATATGTTTGCGTTCCACTCATACATCATCTCACTTCCTTACGTGATCGTTTTTTCCCTCTAATCTTGCTCGGCGTAGTCAACTGATCATAGGTTCTCGTTTCTTAATAATAACCACGTATCTATCGTTTCATTCGCTCTTACACACGTCTCTGATAATTTTTATTTACGTTATAATACGCGATTAGTGAACTGTCTCTAGATCAGTTAATTAGTTTAAGTAAATTAATTTAAGCTATACTGAAAAATAATACAAAAGAGCTTCTTTATATTAATTTTATGTACTTTTTCATAATTTTACGTGCTTATGTAATAATAATTAACTAATAAATTAAACAAAGAAAAATAATTATATTCTATTTTATTATATATATTGTGTACAAGTTGGAGATGCAATTTAGGAGCAATTCGTCTCCATTATAATGATTGGCTAAAGGAATGTGCCTAACGTTAAATTGCTATAAAAAAAATGCAAGAGTGAACTTCGTATACTTCATATTTCCTTTTGTACTTCTGTTACACCTGTCTTTTGATGCTCATAAAAATTTCGATGAGCTCGGTTCGATAATTAAACGCATAAATATAAGCATGATTTAACCAGCATCTGTTCAAACTTCGAGAGCCCAAAAGAAGAAGACAGAGGAAGATACCGCGAAGATACTGAAGCAAGGTACTGAGAAGCAACATGTGTCCATCTTAACGACCGTACACATGATATACCTAACGTCGAAGTGCTAAAAGGAAAATATAATAAGGGCAAACGCCGCAAATTCCAAGACGGTCGATTATCTTCATCAATTATTCATATACTCGTTGTCCACGCATTTCGGCGCGCATTTCGGCCCCGTGAAATTCCAACGAACTCGAATAAGTTCGATAATTAAATACATAAACCGAGTTAGGCTTCAACACACGGCCATCTCCCGAAGTTGGCGAGAGCCATAAAAGAAGAAGACGAAGAAGGAGAAGAAGAAAACGGCGAGTATCGAGGCAAACAAGCATCAGGACAAGTACGACAAGGAAAACGAGACGGGACGAGACGACGGTTTTGCGGGCAGCGCACTATCATCGCAGGCCATGAAGGCGGCGGCCGCCCTCCTCGACGAGTGGAATCGAAGACGAAGAGCAGGAAGTGGAAGACGAAGTATCGTCGCCGTGTAGTTCGATCACGTCGCTGCTACCCTTTCCTACCCGTACCTCCTGCGTGCCCTTTCCCGGCGTGACTTCGCTCCCACCACGACGCCAGGGGACCCTCCCCTCTCGCAAAGGAGACGCGAGAATGCGCGCGAGTGGGATCGAGCGGTGGTGCCGCGGACGAGGTAGGGAGGGCGGCGGCGGAGCGTCGGCGGTAGTGGAGGCGACACCAACGGAACATCGCCGGCGGTGCCCCACCAGGAATGTAGCGGCGGCGTCGCCGAGTGGGGCAGAAACGTTCTCCAAAGTAGTTGGAGAACGCGCGGCTGAACGGTACCGCCCGTGAACGCCTACCGTGCTGGCGCAAACATGGCCGCCGACCACGGCGGCGGCAGCGGCAGCAGCAACGACGACGACGTCGACGAAGGCGAGGGAGAACGAAGACGGTCTTCCCTGTGGAATTTTCGGGAGTAGGCGCCCGTGCGCGCGCGCGCTTTACGGTTCTCCGCGCGGAAATCCCTCTCCTCGGTACGGGACGTGTGTGTGCCCTGCTCCCAGGCGCCCTCTACCCACCTGTATCCCGTAGGACGACGACTTAAGTTCGTTTCGCGCGGACCCAGACAACCCCCTGGCCCAAAATTGAAGTACGGGCGCCGACACTTCCCTTACGGCCTATCACGCGCATGATCGCGGTAGTTCGCGAAGATCGATAAAGAACACGGCGTTTTCTTCCTCCCCGTTGCTCTCACGCGCGCGAGTAACTTTGTAGTTATGTATGTGTATATATATGCATATGTACATACATGTGTAAGGGAGAGGATATATTTCAAGTATTGTCATGGTTGACGTGGACTCTTTCTGTAGTATCCTAATATCGATAAGTTGTACGGGATTCCGAGAGAAAAAAACTTCGATGCATTGACCCATCGACACTTCGGGGATTGAGACTCGAAGATTGTAAAACCGTTAATAAAAAAATTATCTTTCTACTCTATCTTACTAGTTAGCTTTTTGATTAACGAGCAAGTGATAAAACTACGCCAGAACGGTGTTTTGCAACGTTAAAAAAATTATTCTCTATAATTTGGAGCGCATTAATCTTTACACCTGTAATGGACGAAGAAAATGAAAGTTATTGTATCGAGATTAAAATACGATGAAAGAATTTCTTTGATCTAATTTCATTGTCACCCTAAATGGTGACAATGAGTAATAAATGGAATAAAAGTGAAAGTAAATGCCAATTTTTCAATAATAAAGTTCCATATGTAGAATCGCAATTTTGTAGTTAATGTCGTGTAAGTGTCTACATTGGTCGATTTCTTGATTAAAAAAAGATCTGCAATTAATTTTATGCTGACATTAAAAATACTTTTGACTAATTGAATAATCTAAAATAATCTTTGTCTTACTCTTAATTGTGACTTCGTTCGACTTGAAAAAATAACTTGGAGAAATCGATTTTCTTCCAACAAGAAAAACGCAATATCCGACAAAAGAAAGCAACTATTAATTTTTTTCGTTTCAAGATTGCTCTTCAAAGAAGTTAAAAATAAAGAGAAAAATATATCTCTACAAATATCTCTTCGTAAATCAAGAAATTCCTGCTGGGGTTTCACAAAAGGTTTCATTTATGGTCACTTTTAAAACATGTAGTCAAACACCGATTTCCGCACATGGAACATGTTGTGACCCGATACTCTTTTACCGCTCTGTAAATTTATTAGTTCCTTTTAACATCCCATTTTCCGATAATCCTTCTCTCTCCGTCACCGTTTCGAATTCAGGTACTTTGGCGCTCTATTGTCTTATCCAGAGACAAATGCACTAATGGAGGACAATAAAGCAAATCAATGGAGGATGCAAGTGCAAAAGAGCTCTCAACTTAGGAGTATCTCAACAAGGATACTCTGGTCATGCTAATAAAACTAATGCGAACGTCGTGTTGCGCATAGGAAGAGAAACGCAACTTCTTACCGTATACGGAATCGGACGAAGTAAACCTGAAGAGAAGTAAAAGAATTCTCGGGTAGTTCGAACTTCACGATGTAAAATACCATCGGTTACGGCCGTCTTTCTATAGAAAAATATTTTCTATAGAAATTAAAGTAAAACCAGCAAGGGATGGTATTGTATTCCTGAGGAAAAGGAAATCCATAAATAGGGAAAAAGAAGCAGATCTCTCGTTTGAGCGACGATTCTGACGCTCAAGAGTATCTTCCTCACAATCGAAGAAAAGGAAGGGTTGACACGTTATTGGTTATGCATTAAGTGTCGCGGAAGAGAGCGAATGAGCGACAGGATAAAAAAAAGAGGGAGGTGCGCTTTTTCTTATTTAAGGTGAATGATATTTCGGTGGTTGATGATCGTCTCCCGAGTTTCATCCATTCGAGCTCTTCTTAATCTCATCATCGACGTCTGTCCTAGTACTCTCTTGAAAACATTCCGCGGGTTCAAGACATAACCCGATAAGATCTTCAGTTTCCGACTAGTATAGGAAGCTGAGCAAGTGCGCACGCGACACGTGGAAGAATTTTTCTGGCCGCCGAGAAGAACGGTGACCACACAATAATTAACAATTAATTAATCGAGAGAGGATTTTTCTAACTAGAATGCGATTGTTGATAGACATTATTTTCACATACCTATAATAATCAGAAATGCCACAAACAACAAGGATGATACAATAGTTATCTTTAACAATACAAAAGAGAATTCTCCTATTTCTTTAAAATTCTTAGCGAAAAAATTTGATTTTGTTAAGAATGAAATACATTAGAATTGAAATATATAATTATTGCTATAAAAAGTATTTCTCAGATAGATTTTTGAAATTACGATGTCATTAAATTTCAAAATTATTTCAACGAGCTTCAATCAATCTCCTGTTTATATTGTTATGTAATTTTCTTCACAAAGTGGATAAGAAGCAATTTTTTACTGCATCCATCATCCTACACCTACACAATCTTTCTATTTTATAATAAAAAATTTTAATAATATAAATTTTTAACAATCTTTTTTTAGTCCAGTTTATATCTAATATCTATCTCGATATGAGCACACAAGGAAATTGTGATAAAGAAAGAGGAAGGAAGAGGAGTGAAAAGCATAGCAAAAGAGAGAAGAGAAAAAGAAAAAAGAGAAGAAGAAAGGAGAGTAGAGGAGAAGAGAAAAGAGGAGAAGGGGAAAGTAGAGAGAGAGCGAGAGAAAGAACATTAAAATTCGTTGACTTTTGCTCCAATCTTTCCGCGCGAGTTTTCGATACCGGAAAGAAGATCGAATAGTATGTCTTGAATATATCGAACAAAATACAATATACGCGGCGAAACTATGCGGCGGTCTTGTCCGATGGGCATCAGGTCGATCGGACGGACATGCGATTCGCGGGCGACCAGTTTTGCGGAGCCGTTCAACAGCGCGGGCTTTCCGTCTCTTCCTTTCACCCGCACGGAGACCTTAAGGGAAAAGAGAAGGAAGAAGATGAAGAAGAAGAAGAGGAGAAAACAAGAAGAGAAGGAGAGGGAAGGAGAGTGGGAAAGAGAGAGACGTCGAGTCTGGTAGCGGAGTCTCCGTGCTACGAAGGGGCTATAGAGAGAAGGAATGTTGTTGTTGTGCCGGGAAGCGGCGTTTGCACCGACGGAGAGGAGCAGTGGGGTGAGGTGCGGCGGTATGACCGGCGGCGTGGAAGAACCCGACGCGAGGAAAGAGAGAGAAAGAGAGAAGAAAAAGAGAGAGAAAAAGAAAGAAGGCCCGAACGAGGGAGGTAAGGGAAGAAAGAGATAGAACGACAAGGGGCAAGGAAAGAGGGCTGGTGGAACGGGATCGAAAGAAGGGGAAGACGAAGAGGGTGGCGGCGCGCTGGCCGAAGCACTGGAGGGGAGGCGAAGTCAATGCACCGCGGGGGAATGCAACGCGCGCCAATACGGGGCCCTACGTCAGAGAGTACATTCTACCGCACTTTACGACGCACCGTTCTTCTCTCTCTCTCTCTCTCTCTCTCTCTCTCTGTCTTTCTCTCGTGGCTACTATTCACGCACATGCGTCAATGTTGTTTCGGTCCGGCATCGAAACCGTCTCGATGCGCGAAGTTATTGTACGCGATGCATTAGTGGATCGCGCACATTATTGATATGCACTTTTAAACTCGAAAGTGCGACTACTTTTCGTAAGAAAACCTGTTGATCCATATATGATGACATCTACGTATATATGTGATAATTACGACAAAATCAGCCAATTTGACAGTATCAGTTGCGTAATTAAGTCTTTTACGTTTGCCGGTCTCACGCGTCTGCTTTTGTATACTCGTCTATCTTAGTCGCTTTCATTACGATCTCCACGCGCACGTATCGTATCCCGTGGCGTGCACCTGTCCGAGTATAAATTACAAATCTATTTGTAACCGAATTTCGAGTTGTTAAATTTATTAGTCGTATTTATTGTAATTTAATTGGGCAATATATTTTTATGTCACAATATATGATATGTTGTTGGCGATGTTTTAAATTTAATAAACATATATGTAAAATGACAAAGAGTACTAAAATAATAATTATCTCCTCTCTCTCTCTCTACATTTTTAAAAATTAGATTAAATTGTGTCCATTGCGCCTTTATCGGTATCAAGCCATAAACAGTAGTAAAACTGTGTGTTCTAACGCTTGCCGCAAAGTCTATCAATTTTGTAACATCGAGGCTTAAACAAGATTGTTTTCTGCATATGGAGAAGCGTGTTCGTTATCGAGATAAGATTTTAAGCTTATCGTCCAATAGATTCCTTCTTTTTTTTCCGGGTCATTACTACTACTGTCATTTGTCATTGATAGTATTGCGATAATAAAATTATCGCGATAAAGCTTTAGATATCTCAGCGTGCTACACGTGGTGACATGGCGCCTTTATTATAAACCATTTATTGGAAGATTTATCAAATCTTCTGCTCAATAATAGTAACAGAATTTCGAATTTCACTTATAACTCTGAAATAACAAGCAATGCCTCGAAAACGTGTGCGTCTCCGCACAACGAGGGATCGCGCGATACAACAACACAGCGCCGGCAAACGGCGTGTGGTCCTTTTCCTCCTTCTCCTCCACCTCCCCCTCGTACGGTCCGGTCACTCGAACGTTCGCACTGGCCTCCTTCTCTCGCGCCGCGCATTCGCTCTCTTTTGTGACGCTCATACTTCTTTCGCACGCGAAGAAATACACGAAGAGAGAGAAAAAGAAAACAGAGAAGAGGGAAGGGAGGGAGGGGGGGAGAGGGGGGGGAAGAGAGAGAGAGAGAGAGAGAGAGAGAGAGAGAGAGATTATGCGAGCGAGCGAACGCTACGCGCGTTGTACGCGGTGCGTTCGTGTGTTCATACGCGATCGTATAAGGGGTACAAGGTTCCGCGTGCATACATGTACGTATGTACACGAGTACGTGTTAGAGAACGCTGCTGCTGCTCCTACTGCTGTCGCTGCCGCTCAGCCGCCGTCGTCGGCGTAGTTGTCAGAGTGGGAGGGAGTCAGCGTGAGTAGCGTGTGTACGCGCGGCCGACGGGCGCATGCGCACAGCGGCCGACGAAAGGCGCACTGAATGAAATCCCCCACCACCTCCGCCAGAGACGTCGCCGCCACAAAACGCACACACGTAAACGCGCGTATCGGACAGGCGGCCGAGTGCGTCGCGCCGCGTCGCGTCGCTGTTACACGATGCGGCGCGGGAATACGCCCGGCTCTCGTACACCATGTGTACACCGGGAAAACACGCAAATCCGTAAAAAAATTTAATGACGCCGAGCGCGGACATTACAATCAATTGCATATTTATAACCTGAGAAAGTTCGTCCGAATCTTTGCTGTCGACACCAATCAAACTTGATTTTAAAATGCATGGTTAAATCTCGAAGCAAGATAAAAAATAAAGCTGAAAATAGAAAGGTATTCATAAGAATAATGTTCAAAGATAAACATATACTTTGCGAAGGTAAATTTTCCATTCACAATACGGTATAGTACCGGATGCTCGAGATCGTCGTTCTCGTTATAGTCGCCGTCGCCGTCGTCGTCATTGTCGACCTCGATCCGTGTTACGAAAGCAAATCAGAAATATGTTTGGCGAATGATTGGGCGTAGAAGGATGATAACTGAAAGCGTTATCGCACACGAGTTTCGTCAGTTTCGAGAGACAATACCATTCATTAAAAATTACTTGGCGCAAACACAAATAAGCAGATCTCAAGACCGCCAAAATTTATATAAATATGTGATGTAATATGAAATGTAATATAATATACTTGTAAACATATAATAAAAAAAATTTCACGTTTATATAACAATATAATAATTTGGTAGTCACGTATATATGTCAAAGCAACTGGCCATTAATAAGTCGCCGAAATTACAAGTAGTGGAATTAAGATAGGGATTTTCGTGAAAAATTGTTCGCTACATCGGCACCGCGTACAACCGTGAAGAGGGATCTAAGATTCGGCGCGACCGCTAACGTTTATTATAGGCGCGCGCGACAGCGACGACGACATATGCCGGGCCTGTGCGTGCAGCTGCTATATCGTCCATGGGGTTTGGGTCGGTGGGTGACACGTTTCGTGCGTCGTGCACGGCTGGTACACACGCGGGATTCAGCGTAGGTATTGATTTGTGGAACGCACCCCCTCCGGCACTCTTACCCCGCCGCGCCGCGCTCTCTCTCTCTCTCTCTCTCTTTTCTCCCCGCCCTTCTCTCTTTTCGCACACGGAGTGCGTTTCACGCGTGCACACACAAGCGCAATGCGTACGTGTGCGTGCGCGCGTTCTTCTCTTTTCCTCCTAGTTACAGACGCGGTTCGGAGACCGCTCCCCTCCGTGCGCATCCCGTCGGCCATACGCGGGGTGACTGCATCCTTTGGGTGGGTCAGGGCCAAAGAGACAGACGAGAATAGAGCGGGGATGCGCGAGACGAGGTCGAGAGAAGGGACGGGGGGGCAGGAGAGAGGAGTTTGTCAAATCTCTACCGAGGTCTCTGCACCCTGTGATTTCGCATCAGCTGGCTGCGCCGTATTCTTATTACGGTCCGTATTCGCCGAACTTTAAGACTTGTTCAAATATTTTCCGCTTATCGATCACGATCTCGACGCGCTGCTGATCAATAACAAACTTATCGCGTCCACCTTTGAATCGAAGATCGGAGGTGATATAGTTTCTGATGGTTCGGAATCAGAGAACAAAGAGACCGTTACGTTGCGATCTACTATCAGAATCTAATTCAGTTATCGCAGTAGTTTCTCTGTTACGAATAGACACCTGTGTATTATTCCGTGCAATTAACGTGTAGCTCGAAGTATAAATTGAGCAGTTATATATTAATAAAATTAAATATTTCTATTCAATCTGTTTGATAGAGGTCTTAGAGTGCTCTCTAAGATTTTTGCAGAACTTGAAAACAAATCTATTAAAGTTTGTAAAATTTGCTAGACTTTCCTGATACGTACTGGGAACTGTTCAGAGAGATATGTAAAAAGGTCATTGTTTGATCCGTTTTAAGATCTCTTTTAAGATAACACCCTCGGAACAGGTCACGATCGATAATATACTAGCCGCTGTTAATCCCGTCAACGGCGCCGATCGACAACCGATACCGCCGGGGCCGCGTTCCCATGAGCGAGGGTCATCCCGGGACCGGGGCGTAAAAGGAAGCGCGTTCGAAGGACACGGCGAAGAAGGCCAACGGGGAAGGCTCACCTCGAGGAGGGAAGAGAGAAAGAGAAAGCGCGGCGGGAGGGCGCGAGAACGCGTCGCCGATGGACGACCCGGTATGTATCCACCGACAACGACGACGACACAACGTGCCTCTTCTGCGTACCGGTCCACACGCGTTGCGTGCGTGTTCGGCCGAAGAGGCGCGCCACCACACCGGCGCGCTGTGGTAGAGAAGCGGGCCCGTACCCGGGAGTGGCAACGGCAACGACGACGACGACGACGGCGGCGGCGGCGGCAGAACGATGTAAAGGATGCGAGAGAGTGGCCCGCGGAGGCGGAGTAGCCGACCGGAGAAAAAAGAAACGAAGGACCGTGAAGGAGAGACAAGGAGAGAGACAGGGAGGAGGAACAGGGAGAGGCAAACGGCCGAAGTAAACAAGTGGAAGCGGTGGAACGGGGACGGGTATCGGTCAGCGCGGTGCATTTGGTGCATTCCTGCAGTCTGCGCCGTGCCGCGGGGCCCCGAGCGAGCGGGAGAAGAAGAGAGATAGCGACGGACGCGGACGGACGAACGAACGAACGGACAGACGGACGCGGCGGAGGGGGGAGGGGGTGGCCGGCATCCGAGAGGGCAGGAAGACGAAGGGAGCGAGAGCGAGAGAGGAGAGAACTCCGCAACGCGGCACGCCACTTTGGACCGACGGACGTAAACCGCATTCCCGGCCGTGACCTTCGCTAGGACATCGCCACTGCCCCCACCCCCGATACCTTCTCCCTCCCGTCCACCCACCCCTCCCGCCCCGCCGTCATCCCCGTTCCGCGTCGTTCGTAGCCCTCCGTTTCTCTCTCGCCCTTCCAGCCGCGCGCGCTTCGAATGTGTTCTTGCCTTCTCTCTTACGCGACTACGAACGCTCTGTGATCCGCTCAGCATCGTAGAAGCCGCATCTTATTCGGCCGCTTTGCGTCTTCCCGCCCTCTCTTTCTCTTCTCGCATCCCTTCATATTCGCGTTGTACTCATGGGCGCGCAAAATCGCAAAACGATTAATGAAATCCGTATTCCTGTCTCTTATATAATCTCCCTTGAGAATCAACCCTTAAGAAAAATTTCTCTTTCGGTCGAAATTTTCGCAAATTTCTTTGACATAGGATAATAATGCAACGCCGAAATAGTGAGATGGATCAGAATAACATAAAAATTATAAATATAATCGAATTATAAATATAAATATAAATAATTATAAAAATAAATATCTTATCATTAAGTTGACTAACTCACACAGTTCGCGAGTGTAAAATTGATACGGCAAATACAAGTAAACAAGTAATTTCCTATTAGTCTATCTACTGATTGCGCGTAAATTCCAACGGATGACGTGCGTGAGAATTATTATCGAGCCCAAGTAATCGCTGCCTTCGAGAATTTCGTATTTATCACAGCTCGTTAGCTTCTAATCTCCTCGATTGGGCCCGCTACGGGCGCTATCGCGGCCATCAATTGACGTACTTTCGACGGCGGAATCTAATAACTCGAACTCGAGAGCAAGCGAGAGCATGATTCAACGTGATGATTCAGGGAGCAGGGCAAATTTCGGGGAATGCACAAGTCACGCGTCACGAGCAAAGACTGCTGATGCGATTGATACTTCGAGACGACAGTTTCGATTTTCTACCGAGAGTCAAAATAAAAAAAAAAACGGTACGAGAAGAAAAGAGCACGTATCGTATCGAGGGAAAACGAGAGAAGTAGAAGGGCAACAAGGGCTAAGGACCAACCGGGGTATAGCTCTAAAGAATTTCAAAGTCTGCTTTCGCCTCGCTCTTTCTCTAATTTACGAGCGGTCGCCCTGAATTCGTGCAAATATTTGTCGAACGTCCGACTAACGGGCGTATATACGAAGGGAAAAAATGGAGGAAACGGTAAAGAGGCGGGGGAAATGTGAAACGAAAGAGAGGAGAGAGCGGGCAGAAGAAAAAAAAAACACTGAAAGTAGGAAAGTCATTCATGGTTTTTTAACGAAATTTTCCTTATTTTCCCGCGAGAACTGCAAACATGCCTGACGCATATTTCCCGGCACTGCACCCCGCCCTAAATTGCGTTCCCGTTCTAGTTTCAAAGAGACTCCTCTCTTTGAGGAAAGCCGGCATCTAGCCGGAAGCGACTACTCCGAGGTATTCGTCCGCGAGGGCCCAGAAACGGAGAAGGCAAGAGAGAGAAAGAGAGAAGGCATGCCGAGTACCTGGAAGTCGTGTTAACACGCGCTGCTGGACGCTACAAGCCGTTCCAATTAGCATCTTCCTTTTCTTCATCGACTTCTCTCTCTGTCTCTCTCTCGCTCTCGCTCTTTACTTCTTTTCTCTCGATGGTATTCTTTTCGACCGAACACAACGCGGCGCATCGTTCCGCCGAGAAGCGAGCACCTGTTGAACAGTCTCTCGCGCGCGGAACGACCATCGCAGAAAAGTATTGATTCGCGACGTCGAAAGAAAGGCAATCGGAATTTTCGAAAGACTTTGATGAGCGTTTCTTTCCTCAGAAACAGAAGTATGCCAAGTAAACGAGAATAAAACACGCCAAAATCTTCATCGAAATTCTAATAATCTCAATAAATTTTTGATGCTACAAACATCCATGAATGCAAATTGTTATTTTTCGTAACAAATGTTCGTAACAAGTAAATCGCGATTAAATCAATTTCAACCCTCGTATGCAATTACAAATGTACGATCTTTTACCAAATAATGTCTATACGCAATAAAATGAGCGCAATACGTAAG
>NW_020211672.1:0-1767 GCF_003070985.1 Temnothorax curvispinosus | reverse complement strand
CCGGATGTGAGAGGCAAGGGGACTCACATTAAAAAAGCACCCCGTATGTGAGAGGCAAGGGGACTCACATTAAAAAAGCACCCCAATGGGATGAGAACCCTATCACGTCCACGTCGTTCATCCTGGGTAGCGCTAAGAAGGGATATTTTAAGAGAGTTTGTGTGTGTGTGTGTGTGCGCGCGCGCGCGCGTTCGTGCGTGCGTATGTGTAATGTGTGAAGCGAACGAGCGTATATGGTACGTATTACGACGCGCGCGCGCGCACACGCGCGCACGCACGCACGCACGCACACACACACACACACACACATCTACACGTAACGCTCACACGAACCTTCGCGAAAGTGCGTGTAACACATAACACAAACACCAGTAGAATGCAAATATTTCGCTAAAACCGAAATTAGAAAAATAGCTCATATCTGAATCTTCCAGAGCTTCTAGCGCAAAAACTGTCCATAGGATAAGGTTGGGCCTATGGAAACATTTCTTCAGAATCACTTGAATAACAACATATTCAAATTTCAGCCAATTCGACCAAAAGCCATTTTCCCGTGGTTTTGTGCGGGGTCCTTTAATACCAACCTTCCTTAAATGATACTTTATCGATTAAAAAAAAAAACAGCCCGGTATCTCAATATTTGCGAAAGTTAGAGCAACCACGGACATTTCTAAAAAAATGCAAAATTTTTTCAAAAAAAAACATCTTTACCGATCATTGCCAAATTCAATACCAACCTTCCTTGAATAATACTCTATCGTTAAAAAAAAAAAACAGCCCGATATCTCAATATTTGCGGAAGTTAGAGCAACCACGAACATCAAATCACCACATACACACAAACACACATACAGAAATTTTTTTTAATGCCATTTTTTGACGTTTTAGAACATTCTGAACACATTGGCATCAAAAACTCAAAAAACAATCTTTTTTTTTGGTTTTTTCCACCACTATTTCATATATAATTCATTTAAATTTGGTTGATTAGACCCAATACGCAACCCTTTATACGCAACCAAAGATTCATGTACGAAATTCACGAAAACAAAGCTTCCTCTATGAGGAAGCAATAAACAATGACCGACGATTAAGTTATAAGGAAAAGTTACTCAGGGTCATGTCCTTAGGAAAGAGGCCCATGGACGACATGCATACGCGATTCCCGGGGCCCCCTGTTAGAGTCATATATAATCAAGATAAATTAAGGGTTTTCTTTTCTTTTGGTTGCATACATTGGCGGTGTGGCGCTGTCATTCGCTTCACTCTAGTGAGCTTTTAGTTATGGCAACACTGACCTAAGCTTTTCTTTCTATAATAACGTTTTGTAACATTCATTGCCTTTCACGCGATTCTTTACTTATGTACTGGTCCGAATAAAAGTGTTGTATTGCAAGTACTTAATCCCTGTTTCGTTCTTTATTCGGTATACGCTGACGGTACGACTATCAGGTTATGGGCCCAGTTATTTGAACGTGTTTCATGGATTTCATTAAAAACGGATAAAGGATGGCCATGTCGACGGACGCCATAACCAAATACGTTATCCCGCGGCTCAATGCCACTAACTATTTTAATTGGCGGTTTCGTACGGAGATGTTGTTAAAAGAAAAAGGTATTTGGCATACAATTTGTGAGAACAGACCGTCACCAGTCACCTCCGATTGGACGAAAGCAGATGAAGAAGCACTGGCCACAATATCTTTGATGATCGACGATAATCAGATTCAGCATATTAGAACCTGCAAATATGCTAAGGACGCATGG
>NW_020211671.1:0-1504 GCF_003070985.1 Temnothorax curvispinosus | reverse complement strand
GTGATCGTACTATGTCGACCCTCTTCGGTGTAGCATCTTTGTTTTGTGCATCCGATCCTTTCGAACATTTCGCCGCAATGTGGCCAAATTCTCCGCAAGAATAGCACTTCGATCCCTTCGCCTTGTGCGGGCACTCCTTGCCCAAATGCTTCGTATCGCCACAATTATAACACTTTTTAGGGTTAGAAGTCGCCGTCACTCGATTGCCACTGCTTGCCATCTTGTCCTTACCCGCCGTCTGCGGTCGATGCTTCGCCTTATTTCTATTGGTCCGCTGCGTCTCATATTGTACGAACCTCTGCCGTAATTCTTTAATTGTCGTCGCGTTGTATAGAATAGCCTTATTGGATTCTTCGTCTTTCACGCCATCGATTATGTATTGTATCTTGGCTTCTATCTCCATCTCCGCATGACTCGCTAACTCTAACACGCGATAGATGTACTCTTGAAATGTTTCGTCAGTTTTTTTCGTCACCGCACTCAGTTCTTTGTGTATTTGTCTGCTATTTAATGTTTTGTCGAATTCCTCGACAAGCGCTTTCTTGAGATCACGATACGACTGCGCATGACACTCGAAATTAGCGAAAAGTTTCGCGGACCCGCGCAATAACCTTTTCACATATATAACCCTTTGCGCATTCGTCCAAGAACACAACTCGGCCATCTCTTCAAATAGTGCGAACCATCTCCGTACGCTTTGTGTGCCATCTCCACTAAAAGTCTCTAGCGCATCTTCAACATCCTTGAATGTCAGCACTGTTCTCGAACTATTACGCGTTTCCCCGCGCGTGATACGGCCATCGTCAACAACAATGTCTTCATTGGCTCGTACCATTTCTAGTTCGCGAATCGGAGTCGATCTCGCACCGCCACCTGTCGCGCCGCGCGTCACGCTCACCGCACCGCCGCGCGCAATATCCCTCATGTTGCCGCGTAAAACGCTCGGCACGCCGCCGCGCGCGCCCACCATGTTCCCGCCTTGATCGTCACGTTGTATAAAAGTATTATCCGCTTCTTCATCGATGTCGTCTTCCTCGTCGCTCGTGTCATCCTCGTCGTCCTCGCCTTGTTGCAGAGCCGCCCGCAATCTCTCACGGAGAACCGGCTTTGTTCCCGACACCTGTAATCCCAGCTCGCGTAATCGGCTCTTTAATGCTTCCTTCGATAATGTCGTCAGATCGTCGCTGTCCGCCATTAGCGCGTTTTCGCCACCGAAAATTCCCGACGTCTCATCCGTCTGTGATAAATTATCTTTTGGCTCTAAAGCCTTTCGCAGCCTTTCACGTAACGCCGCTCGGTTACCCGTCGTTGGCAATCCGAGATCCTGGAGCTTCTCTGCTAGCTCGTCAATCGTCATTTCGGTCAGCGCATTTGCCGCGCTCGTCGTATCCGTCGTATTCGCCATGTTCGTCGTACTCGCCGTTGTTTCGCCGTTTCGATACGCGCACTTCTCTTCCAGTAACACGTAATCGCACCTCACCGTATCTGCCACCTCGCAGAATAT
>NW_020211670.1:0-2674 GCF_003070985.1 Temnothorax curvispinosus | reverse complement strand
ATGGCGGCGATTACAGCCGTGGGTCACAACGATGACCGAAACGAAGATGAAAAACACGAACTGGACGAGAGAAGTGAGAATTCCGAGTTGAGTGAAAACGACGATCGTGCGGAGACGGATGCGGACGAGCAGACTTGCTGCACGATCACTCGTGAGAAACGCGACGGGGCGAGCACGGGCGAACAAGTAGTCAAGGTAGAGCACAAGTCAGACGAAAAAATAACGGGCGACGTAGAAGCAAGGAAGGATGAACCGTTGAACATCATGCGAACGCGCGAGATCGTACGCGAGCTTGACGGGGAGACAATGGAGGTGATACCGAGTGAGACGGTAAGGATGATCGAAACAATGGGGCGACTACCGGAAAATGAGCAAAATTTCGAATGGACGGCGGAAAAGCAAAACGCGTTCATCGAAAATAAACAAACAATGGATATCGAATTATTACGACCGGACGCAAGATACGCGATATACGCGAACGCAGCGCGAACGGAGACGGGTATACAATTACCGCGATTAATAACGAACGCGGAGAAAGAGACGCGACGAACCAACGGATACGCGGACGACGACGTTGACAAATGGCATACGTTGTTGTTGGGGAAACATGTTCGTATAAGTATAGACCATCAGGCATTGAAATCACTTAGTAACTGCATGCAAATGAATAACGGTAAGATCGCACAGTGTTTTGCATCCCTATGCGGAAATAAATTGGAAAAGAAATTTACGGGTAGGCAATTATTACCGTACCGGCGGCAAGCAAACGCGACGGGACGAGTAATGAGAAAATTTGATGAGAAACAAATTTCACCGTATAATCCACGATTAGACCCGATAGGACAAATATTGAAAGAATTAGATAGGGTAATTAGTGCGTATAGTGGCCAGCGTCGATACGCGTGGCTCAGTAATGTAAACCATGCGGAGGAAGTGATTGATTACACGCGACAGGCGATATACGGATTAACCCCGGGTCATTCTAATCACGGTAAAACGCATTATTTGGGCGCGATAAAAACCGCGCTGATTTCTCAACCATACCCGAATAAAACGAGACGAGTCGGAAATGACGGGGAGTCCGACTACGAAAATGAAGATTATTCGGACGAATACAACGATGACGATGATGACTATGATGATGATCTGACACCATCGGACAACAATGACGACGACATCGACGATGAGAACGAAGAAGAGAAGGAGTTCCAAAGGTCGTACGACGACGACATTGACCGTGACGTAATCACCAATCGCGAAGCGGAAGGCGACGACGAGATGGAGGCGCGAGACCGGAGACCACAGGAGTGGTGGAACATCGACGATGACGACGTTGACGGGGACGACCGAGTGTACGATGGTGGGGATGAAGACGCGGAGCGAGAGACCGACGAAGAGGCGGAGCGAGCCGACAGTACGTTAGCGAACCGCGCGAGAGACGCAAGACGAGCGTTATTCGAACGGCAGAGCGACGACGCGAACGAACGTGACGACGATAGTGACGATTCGTGGCGCGAGCAAATTAATCGTGCGAACGAACGGCAAAGATCACCAATCCCACTGATCGATCTACGATCACCAACAACAACGGCGAGCGTGGATAGATCGGGAACGAGAAGGAACGACGAGACGGTGGAAATCAGCGATCCGTCAAATCGAGATCTCGAAGTTGCGACGAGTGGGAGAAGAGTGAACAACAACGAAGGCATAAACGATTCTGATCGTGTGTGGAGAGACATTTTGGATCGATTGCTGTTATCGTCCGACGACGAGAGACGAGTAATCAATCCGCAAAGACGGCAACAACCAAGAAATCACGACGACGAAGAAGATCACGAAATTGTGACAGTTTCGAGTTCGGATCGATCGAACATTGTGGAATTGAACGCAATGTGGATCGACATCGACGACAGCGATGCCACCACGGTGGACTACGAAGATTTTTTCCAAGGAATCAAAGCTCACAGCAGTGTGCAGAGAGCGGGGAAAATATGCATTCGAACGACGAAGCGCAATGGCCAATTAACCCCGGTGAGTGAAATGACAGACGACGATAACAATGGCAACGGTGAAAATGAACAACCACCACCACCGCCACCCCAACCACCACCATCACCACCTGCGGCACCAGCAGCAGCAGCAGCAGCAGCAGCAGCAGCAGCGAAGCCAGGAAAAAATCGACGATCCCACGAAGACCTGCAACAAAAAGAGAACAATGTAGTGAACATCACGATTAAGCAAGAAATGTCGTTTAATTATGCGCGAAGTGACAATGACAATGATAAGAACGCGAACGCGAAAACCAATGATGACGCACGATCGAGAATGACGGGGAGTGCGAAAGTGAAAATGAAACGTAAAACGAATCGAATAACGAGACCGCGTAATCCAAAAACGTTAAAGTGGCGTGCAAAAGAACGCGCGAAAAATAAAAAACGCGATAAAAACGGAAGATTTACGCGAATATACGATTCGCGTAGCGTCAAAATTAAAACGACGTGAACGCGAATTATACGACACCCGGTATATCGAGACGCGGATAGACGGGGCAAGCGGAACAATCGAGGTTCGCAACCCGAACGACGAGGGGCGCGCAAGGCGTCACCGGGCAAACGGAGCACGGCGAGTGGTACGCGCGACGACCGACGAGCGGCGCGCGCAACGCGGCGAACGA
>NW_020211669.1:0-8324 GCF_003070985.1 Temnothorax curvispinosus | reverse complement strand
TCCCTTTTGATCCGGCTTTGCGCCCGAACGGGTAAAAAGTCGTGACAAAATTTGGCGCCCAACGTGGGGCTGCCGAAAGATCGCTGAAAAGCCCAATAAGGGCTTGAATAAGCGCGATAATAATTTCGCGCGGGTGACGGCAGATTAATTAATTTTTTTTTTCAGATTTAATTTTTTTTTGTTGAAATAAAGAAAATCTCTTATCCTACCCTCTTTCGATTTTGTTTTATTTTTATTTCTATGCGATATTAAGTATGTTGTGTGATATATTTTTGTGTTTCTCATATGCTGTATGTTTCGCACGTTTTGTCTAACATTCTCTTTCAGGACTTAGTTATTCGTTTCGATCGCGTTGAATTATTTCGGGTGGGTCAAATTGTAAGTTCGCGATATTATTCGAAGTCGCGTATAGCGTCGGAATGTGGTGAAAGTCGGAACGTGATGGTATCGGAATTCGGTGTTTGCGTCGAGCCGGCCGTACCAGCAGAAAAACTTCACCGCTATAGCGTGTTGTCTTCGCATTCCTTCGTGTGTGTTTGCTCGCGTGTACTATTGCTCGCGTGTGTTAGTGCTCGCGTATACTATTATTCGCGTGTATTATCCTTAGCTAGGCTCGCTACGATTGAAAAGCGAGGAATGTTGTTGGCTTCGCGAACGGTTTGACTGAACGATTTTGTGGCTTTTTCGGGAACACGTTAACGTTCGTGTTTCTCGCGCTATAGAAATTCGAGATTAGAGTAACCGTGAATCGTATCATCGCGTTACGATGGATTCTGTCGAACTTAGCGACGAGTGGATCCTCCTCGCGAACCGCGAACAGCGAATGGGCGAGTTAACTCGACGAGGGTTATCCGCGGAAGGGACCGACACTGAATTGGCCCTCCGGTTACTGCGTTTGTTACGTCGCGGCGGAGACTCGGAGAGCGCCTCCGCGGTAAACCACCCGGTAGATACAGAATGCCTACAGGTTCCCGCGGGGAATACGCACCCGGATAGTCCGTCCGCGGATAGGATCGCGCGCCTCTCCGGCTCCCCGCCGGACCACGACAGCTTAAATGGGACCCTTCGGGACTCGGGCCATAATTCCGCTGCCGACGCCTATAACACGATGCGTAAATGGAATTTGAAATTCTCGGGCGCGCGCAGCGAAGATGCGGAAACGTTTTTGTTGCGCGTGGAGGAGGGCCGCGAATTAATTCCCGTCTCAGATGCAGACATTTTACGATGCCTGCCGTTCTTCTTATCGGGTATCGCGCTGCATTGGTTCCGCGGGATCCGGGATAGCCTGACTACCTGGGCCGCGTTTAGGGAGGAATGGCGTACGCGCTTCGGGGACCCCGACTTCCAATTCGCGCTTCGCGACGAGATAATGCGGCGCACGCAGGGGGAGACAGAACCCGTCGCGGACTTTTTGACGTGCCTCAGCTCGCTATACGATCGGCTATCGCCGCCGTGGCGCGAAGAAGAGAAGGTCGGCTACGCGCACCGACACCTTCTACCTCGATTACAGACTTTGATTCCTCGGGACGCGGTAACTAATATGAAGGCGCTCGAGCGGTGGGCCACGCGAGCCGAGACTAGCTGCCGCGCCGCGCAAACTTATCGGGCACCTCCCCCGCCAGAGCAATCCTTATTTCCGGATCTCGCATATCGGGTAGCTAAAGGCGCGAATCGCCGTTCCGGCGGAAATTCTCGCGATACCGTGGCCGCGCTTGGTACTTCTACCGCAAATTCGACCGGGACCGGGGCAGGCGCCACGAACGGGAAAAAGGTACAAGCCGGCGGGCCCAAGGCGAGCGCTCCCGCAGTGACCGCCGCTTCCGCGACCGACGTGTCGACCACCCCTCCGGCCGCTGCACGTACCGCGACGTGCTGGAATTGCGAGGGGACGGGGCATTTCTCGCGCGATTGCAAAGCCCCGCCGAAAAGACATTGCTATCGGTGCGGTAAAGCCGAAGTTACCGTCCGTACGTGTCCCGCGTGCTCGGGAAACGCATAGAGGAGTCGCGTAAGAGGGGCGTCCCGACTCCTACCCTCTCCGCCCCGAACGATTCGGCCGTGGATCGCCGCGAGGCCGCATACAGCGCGTTTAATATAAAGGGGGCCTCGGCCTCTCTGAAATTCCTCCGCGTTCGTATCGCGGGATATGAGATAAGCGCGTTGGTTGACTCGGGCTCTAGTCGCACTTACATTGGTCCGGAAATAACGGCGCTAATTAAGCAATTAGGTTTCTCGTTCCGTCCGACCGGCGGGAGACGGGTGGCGACCGCGACGAATCAAACAGCGAGAGTCAGGGGGGCGGTAACTGTCCCAGTTAGCGTGGACGATAAAACCCGGCAAATGGTAATCCACTCGTTGCCAACTTTAGCGTTACCGTGTATTTTAGGATTAGATTTCTTACAAGCTTTCGGGATTAGCGTTAACTTCGCGGACGGAACATGGCATTTCGTAGAAGATTCCTCGCGACAGTATCCTTTCGAGAAGGGTTCTTCGAGTTTTCTCGCGAACGTTCGTGTCGTCCTGTCGGAGGGAGACAGCGTAGATATCGCGGCGGATTCGGCAGAAAAAGGGGAAAAGGCGCGGAAACCCGAAGCGTCACCGCTCGTCTGCTGTGGTCTAAGTGAATTAACGCCGGATCAAGAGAAACGTTTGCGCGAATTTTTAGAGTCACAATTAACGGGCGTTCCGGAAAAACTCGGGGCCACCACGTTAACGGAACACCGTATCGAAGTGGGGAGTCATCCTCCGATTAAACAACGATGTTACCCGGTCTCACCAAAAATTAAAGAGGCGATATACGAAGAAGTCGATCGATTGTTAAAAGCCGGCATTATCGAGCCTTCCCAAAGCGAATGGTCGACCCCGATTGTTATGATTAAGAAGCCCAACGGGACATATCGGTTTTGCTTAGATTTTCGCCTCGTTAATAACGTTTCAAAGAAGGACGCGTACCCGTTACCGTATATGAACGCGATTCTCGATAAGTTACGAAAGGCTCGGTACATTTCCACCATCGACCTGAGCCAGGCGTATTTTCAAATCCCGCTCGAAAAGAAGAGCCGGGAGATAACGGCCTTTGCGGTTCCGGGGAAAGGCTTATTTCATTTTAAGAGAATGCCGTTCGGGTTGACGGGAGCGCCCGCGACTTTCCAACGGTTACTCGATCATTTGATCGGGCCCGAGATGGATCCTTATGCGTTTGCCTATCTCGACGACATAGTGATCGCGACAGAGACTTTTGAGGAACATTTGATCTGGTTAGAGCGCGTATTTAAGAAAATTCGAGAAGCCGGTCTTACAATTAATCCCGAAAAGAGCCACTTCTGCCGATCTCAGGTGAAATATTTAGGGTTTCTCGTGAATCGAGACGGTTTAAAGGTCGATCCGGATAAAACGGTCGCCATTCGGGAATATCCGGTGCCGCGTAACCTCCGACAGTTACGGCGTTTCATAGGGATGGCGTCGTGGTATCGCCGCTTCATACCGCAGTGCGCGACGCTCTTAGAACCCTTGACGCGTCTTCTCAAGAAGAACCAGCCGTGGGAATGGGGCGAAGAACAAACCGTCGCGTTTGAAAACGTAAAAGCTCGTTTAGCCTCTCCTCCTACTTTGTCGTGCCCGGACTTCCGCGTGCCGTTTTCGTTGCAGACCGACGCAAGTTCCGTGGGATTGGGTGCGGTGTTGACGCAACAAATAGATGGGAACGAACATGTGGTCGCGTTCGCGAGTAGGTCGCTATCGGAAGCGGAGCGCAAGTATTCAACGACTGAGCAAGAGTGTCTCGCCGTGATATGGGCCATTAAGAAATTCCGGCCATATTTGGAAGGATACAACTTTACTGTAATAACGGATCACAGCAGCCTCCGTTGGCTGCACAATCTTAAGAATCCGACCGGCCGGTTAGCGCGGTGGGCACTCGAGTTACTTGAGTACGATTATCGGATCGAGCATAGGAAAGGGGCGTTGCACCACGTACCCGACGCACTCTCGCGAATTTACGAGAAAGAAAACGATTTGTGCGCAGCGGTCGCGATCGAAGATGAGTGGTACGCGAAACGGTTTGACGACGTTACCGAGCACCCACGCCGATTCCCCGGGTGGAAAATCGATGGAGGACAGTTATATTTCCGCAGACCTCACCCGATCGTAGGCGAACTGGTAGACGATCTCGACCAGTGGAAACGTGTTGTACCGAAGGACTCGCGGGAGGAAATAATTCGCGATAATCACGATCCACCTCAAGCCGGACATTTCGGCGTTGCAAAAACCTACCGCCGTGTCGCGACGCGATACTATTGGCCACAGATGTTTCGCGATATTACTAGATATGTGCGTCGGTGCGATACCTGTTAGCGAACGAAAGTGGAACAGGACGTTCCCGCGGGATTAATGGGACAGCGCGTCATTGAAGCTCCGTGGACGGTAGTTGCCGCGGATATAATGGGGCCGCTTCCGCCGAGCAGATCTGGTCACGCGTATCTTCTCGTAATCCAAGACCTCTTCACTAAATGGGTTGAGTGTCGTCCGCTTCGTAAGGCGACAGGTAAAGCAATCCGAGAGGCGATCGAAGACCTCGTTATATTTCGGTGGGGAGCACCTCGCGTATTGTTGACTGATAACGGTACGGAATTTGTCAATCGCGACTTACGGGCACTCGCGGAACAATACGGCATTAAGCACTCGACGGTGCCGCCATACCACCCGCAAGCCAATCCGGTCGAACGGGTGAATCGCGTGCTAAAGACTATGATTACTGCGTTTCTAGACCGGGATCATCGAGAATGGGACCGACACATCAACGAATTCCGTTTCGCTTATAACTCCGCGCACCATACGTCGCTCCAAGCGACCCCGGCATTTCTCAACTTCGGGAGGGAACCTCAACCTGTTAGTTTGCGCGGACGAGAAGATGTCGAGATCGAAGACGCCGATCCCGCCAATTGGAGAGAGAGGATGGAAAACATCCGACAGTTGCGCGGGTGGATTGTAGAGAATCTCGAGGCCGCGCGGGCCAAGCAAACGCGGTATTACAACTTACGACGGCGGGATCGACAGTTCGCCGTAGGCGATCTCGTTCTGAAACGGCAACACATTTTGTCGTCCGCCACGCAGCATATCTCTGCAAAATTAGCCACGAAATATCACGGTCCGTTTGTCGTTCATAAAATTCTGTCGCCGGTAGTCTACGAACTCGCCGATCCCCTCGGTAACGTAATCGGAAAAGTCCATATTAAGGATTTAAAGCCTTATCGCGAGTAACCACTCCTACTTATTTAGGTTTCTTTTCGTTGCTTGCTTTCCCTTTAATGTTATGTTGAAGTTATGTTACGTTTCCTCCCATAGACACCCAATAAATTACTAACCACCACGTTTAGAGTAAGATCTTACCCTGGAACCCACCCCGAAACCTCCGTTCGTTAACTCTTAAATTGCGAGAAACCCTGCCGTTAATCGTGTTCGATGGTTAGCATTGCCGCGCAAGCCCGACGATACGAATAAAAGCCACGATAGGATTTAGTGTTGCGCTCTCGTTCTGCGGTCGACGCCACTTTCGCGTTGGTGTTGTGCTAACACAAATCTGCCTTGTACGTCTAGCTAGCGTACTTGGCTAAAAGGGGGCTACCTCCCACGGGAATAGACGGGGGCTACCCCCCCTCTCTCTACCTTCGTTGACGTTAGGTCTCGTTAGCGTTAGGTATTTCGCGTTAGGTTCCGTTTTCGCGTTGCGCTAATGTTCACGTTGTTGCGTTAGCGTTTAACGTCTTCGCGTTGCGGTGACGTATTTCACGTTTTTGCGTTGCGTTAGTGTTCGGTAGGCAGTCGTCAACAGGCGAGAGGCACATAGCCGTCGCAGGCCATCGTAAGAAGTCCGACTTGTGTCAAATCGTTAAGCGAAACGGAAACAGGGCAAATAAGGCATTTCGAGTTTAATTTCGAGGTTCTTACGGCAAGTGGGAAGAGGGCCGAAATTTGATCGTATTGTTATTTCAATCGTATGATTTTTTTTTTTGTGTTATACGTTGTGTCCGTCCAAGTACTGGAAGCCCTTCACTGGAGATCTCGGTCGCGTGAGCGTCCTAGTAACGAGCCCGGATGGGCAAGTGGCTAAGTCGAGGCAATCGCGCCCGATATGCTCTCTCTTGGGGTGGGGTGTTGTGACGTTGCGGTTTCGCCGCGGCGTGGCAGCGCTCCGCCGCCGTCACAAGGCGCGGATTGCGCGCCCGAGGACGGCTCACGAATCAACCTTCGATCTCCAGGGGCGTATTAAAGTTGCGATTCAAATATTCATTATTGTTTTTTTTTTCTTGCGATATTGCGTGGCGCCTCACCCCGTCGAGTTGGAGTTCCAACGCCACACTGAAGATGACGAGGAGTACCAGGAGAGCCGGATGATAAACGGAATCACAAGGACCGAAAGCGAGATGTCGAGGGCGAGGAGCCCGAGTTACGGGGACCGCTACTAAGCGAGGGACGACGTGAGACGCGCGCGCTGCGCGCCAGCAACGGCAGGCGAACCTGTGCATCGCAGGGGCCCGGCGCCGGGCCTGTCTGCAGTCCTCCGAGGCCAGACGGACTCTGGGGATGGATGGCCACCGCCCCCGAGTCGAGCCAGAGGACACCGCGGGAGTCATCGCCTTGCCTACTACAACGGGGAAACCTGGAAGGACCCCGCGAGCGCGAAGGGCACGTTCGAACGCCCCGCCGAATCCACGGTCGATAACCCTGCTAGCGGCTCCCACACGAGCTTGCGAGCTCATCGTCAATTGGTCCGCTTATCGCGCGGAAGGGTCGCGCATGTCCCGCTAGGGGCGTTAGATCGACGCCTCTATCGAGCGCACTTCCGCGATCATTCTTGAGCCACCCTCGGGACGACACGCACGGCTTTCTTGAGCGCTTCCCGACCGACTCTTGCTGCGCACTTGGTGCCTGATTCTCTCGCGACGGTTTTTGGTGACGGCGGAGAGGACAACCCCGACCGAGGAAGCATCTTACCGGTGAGGTTGCCTCGTAATAGACGGTAGTAATGTAAGCCACGACACCGCCCTCCGGGCCACGCTCTCGCCTAAAGTACTCGCGTAATTGAGATCTCACAATTTTACATCTGCGATCGAGAGCGAAAGCGAAGGGCTTTGGGATGGTCTCGTGGCCAGTGAATAGTACTCATCGCGTGAAGGTCCTGGAGATCGCGATAGATATCTCGATTCGGTAATTTGCGAACATTCTTACGGTATCTGTGGTCGCGATCGCGTATTACCCGGCGGTGCGTCCCGCGCAACTCTCGTGATCGTAGTTTATTCGTCGAGAATAATTCTTTTGCGTTACGCCGTTTCCGTAATCTCGTGTGCTTGCGGTCAAATTCGCGTTTTCCTCGTGTAGATATTTTCCCCTGCGTAGATTTAGTTGTACATGGCGTTAGTATGTAAGTTCGTCATCTCTTGCGTTAAATTTAGTTTATTTCGCGTTAGTCTGTAAGTCCGTCAAGACATTATTGCGTTGTGTAGTCTCGCGCTGGTTTAGCGCTACTCTCCTCGGAGGATACTCTTTCTTTCGCGTTGAATTAAGTACTCTTTTGCGTAGGGCGTATGTCCCGTAAAAATTCGTTAGATTGAGTACGATATCCTTCTCGCGCTGATGATTTCCTCGGCGCGATAAAACCTAAATATTTCGCGTTATCTGTCGCGTTCGGGCTTGATTATTGGCCCGTCGTTGTGTTATATTGCGCCTCGTATGTCGGGGATACTCTCTCCTGGCGACAGCATTCTGAACAATCGCGACCCTGCGTACTTTCTAGAGTAAACTTGGCGTCTGAGATCGCGTAAAATTTTGACTTGTTTTCGGAGTTATTATTTTCCTGGTTGTAGCGATTTTTGATTTATTCTTCCACGCTCACGATTATTCACGTCTATATGATTTCGCTTTTGTGAGAGATGAATCAACGGTTCTTTAATTTATTAGAGCAATCTCGTGAGCTAATTGTTTTTTTTCTTTGCAATAAATGTTAATCTCTTTTGTTATTAATTGTTTGAGTTCGTAATTTCTGTGTCGCCCGTCACAATTCGCGCTGCCCTATATCACCTTCGTCCCTGAGTAATACGCCGAGCTGGTCGATTTCTCGCACGCCGTTTAATTACGATAAACGTTTCGATAATTTGTGATAAATTTCGCGTTAGTGGACGCGGGATACCGCGTCTGGCGCCCAACACTCACGTTCGCGTTAGAAATTCGGTTCGTGCGAGAGATCCGTCGGAGAGGCCTGACATCCTACTCTCCCGCAACTCCCTTTTGATCCGGCTTTGCGCCCGAACGGGTAAAAAGTCGTGACA
>NW_020211668.1:22568-50645 GCF_003070985.1 Temnothorax curvispinosus | reverse complement strand
GCTATGGTATCTTCGCGCTCGCACGAACATTTTAATGTCTTCGTGCAATCCAATTTGAAAATTGTGCAAAGTTTGCATTTTAATGCTTTCTAGTATCGCTTTTTGCTGTTCTTGCGAGTGCCCTTGGCCCTCTTCCATGGCCTCGTACAGTTCTCTCGCTAGTTTCTCGACTCGACGCCCAAATTCCTGTGCGCTTTCGCCATGTTTTTGTTTTAGCGAGTTGAATTCTAACTGCAGGTGGGTCATGCCGCACTTTCCGAGATATTCTGTTTCGAGCTCGCGCTTCAGCTGGTCGAAATCGCGAATATCGCGCGTCTCGAAGTCGGTCATAGTTTTGCCCTTGAATTTCGTGCATAATATTGCTTCTAGGAGCATGGCTTCGTCCGCGAGCTGTATATTTTTCATCGCGTATGTGCTTGCGCTAATGAATTCGCGAACGCGCTCTTTGGATTCTCCGTTTCTTTCGGGAATCATGTTACGGGCTTCCTTTAGGCTAAGGAATCCGATGTGGTGCCCTGGCTGACTACGGATGTCGCTTTACGTCCGCCCGTAGGTCACGTCCAGCGGGCCCTGGCTGCGTACGCGTCGTTCTCGCGCGTCGGAGCGATCGTAAGTGGCGGATTCTAGTCGACTCAGGCGTTCCTGCATTTCGCGGATTGCGCGCAGGACTTTTACAGAGCGCTCGAACTCTGCGGCCTTTGTACGGTCTATGCGTTCCTGCATGTCGCGCATCATGCATAGTACGTCGCTGAGCACAGAGCTTATTGCTCCTGGGCTTATTTGCGTCGGCTCGGGGGCTCGACTTCGGTTGGTTTCGGTCGCCCATTATGCGCGGGTCTGTGCCGCTCAATTTCCGCGTTAATCTGCGCAGGCGAAATGTCCTCGCGCGGCGCAATGGTCGCGGCAGCTCGTTGCTGGCTCATTTTGTCGGCCCGGGAGTTATAATCCTCTTCCGCGGAGTCGAATATATCGCTTTCGTACGAGGTCAGGTAGAATTTTCCTCTCCCTGCGTTCTCGCTCTGAGTATCGGCCGAGATGTCCGATTGTGCGTCAACGTCGGTCGGGGGCAATCTGTGTGCGTCATTGTCGTGATCGTCACTATTTACGTCACCGCTTTCGTTAGCTATACTATTTCGCGGGTCTTCGTTCGTGTTACAGAGAGTAGCGTCTAAAAACTCGAATTCGTGTTCTACTACGACGTTGGGATGTAATTCGAGCACTGGCGTGTTATCGTCGGCGAGTTGCGCGTCTAAATTCCGTCGCATGCGGTCTAGTTTGTTGTTCGTAAGTCGTGCGACGCGTAGACGGTTTCGGATGCTATTTTCGATCGCTTGCTGCGCGCGCTCGCTCAGCACGAAGGATGCGTTGCTGACAGAGGGATGCCGGGATAAGTCGTCCGACATCTATAGGCGCTTACGCTTGTATCCCCTGTAATCGCGAGGTTTCTTTCGGCATTTGCGGTTGTCTTTCCTGTAACCGCGAAATTGATTCTCGACGTTCGGTCGCGGGGAACGCTCGCTATTTCTACGCTCGGCGCGTGCCGTGGTCGGCTTACAAAGTGTTTCGGACTTACATTACCGCCGCGCATGGTGTCCGCTTTCTGCTGTGTCGGAGTCCTGCAGGGCCGCTCCGCTGCTTTGTGTTGTCTCTGCTTCGCGGTGTCTGCTGCGCTGCTTCGCTGGCTCGGTGCGTCCCTGTGGCGCTGCCTCGGGCTAGCGAGTCTGTGCGGTAGATCGGGGCCTCTCCGGTGTCGCTGATATGGAGCACTCGGCGGCTTCTACCGTTGTTTCACTTACTCACTCGGGATTTGTCTGGCGGTTCCTCTCCGGGATGTACCGCCGTCTAAAGCTCCGTTTCCGTATTGCAGGCGCAGAACTGGCAGGGTGTCCTCGCGTCCGGTTGACAGAATTCCACCGCTGCCACCAATTTGTTGTACCGTACCTTGGGTCGCAGGGTCGGCACTGAGTTCTTTTGGATCCGCCGGGAGGAAGGAGAAACACTTAGCCAGTTTATTGAATGAACAATGTTTAATTTGGAATGACACAGATATCTTCTTACTTCACTGCCCTGACTTACGGGCGTTCACAATATAATGGATTACGTTCGGTCGTGCGCGTTATCGCCTTTCGTTCTAAACTGCCCGCCGCTTCTCGGAAGGGCGAGCTTTTATCACTTGCGCCTTAGCCTCCGCGATGCTGACTTAGCTGTCAGCGCTTTTACTTCCGGGCCTTGGTCATTCGCCTGGCGATCGGATGATACCCGGAATGCATTTGGCAATAGCCAGAACTCGCGCTGGCAATCGGGTGATGCCCGGAATTCCACCTAAGATATATTTGGCAATAATCGGACTTGCGCTGGCAGCTCTGCGTCGCAACTAGGTCAACTCGACTTCCGTCTCACAACACGCTCCACCGATGGTACGAAATGGCATTCGTCGCGTCTTCGCTCTGCTCGAACAATCCAAATTTATTGATCGGCATTTCGACGCTGATTGAACGAATCGCTGTCGCGCCGTTTAATTTATTATAAGCCCGGCTTCGCGAAGTTTCTCGATGATCGACATGGTCTCGTTGTCGTGGGCATTGTTGCCAGCTGGACGCGAAGCGTCGAGCAATCGCAGACGATCCACCAGCTCGTTGGTGTCGTCCCAGTGCACGTAGTCGATTTTATTGTCGGTTAGCATCATCGCGCGAGATGCAAATAATCCCTCTTTGGATTTTTTTTTCCTGGATTCGGTCGATATCCACGGTGCGATTACCCGTGTATACTTGCATTTTTTGTTGCCCATTACTCGCTCGCGAGGATCGTGCTTGAATTTATGAGCACTCGTTGCCAACAGCATGCTCCTGTACTTTTGCTTATCGTCCTCCGTGTAGATCTCGAAATCGGGTACTTTCTTGAAGATCAACTCGTAAATTCCGGGTGTGCCGGCGTATCGTACGCCGTCGATATAAATGTTATCCGCGTTGTCCACGTCAAAACGTTTATTACCGAGCATCATTTCATTCTTGCCAAGATAAACGCCGAGATACACGATGTCCATCGTTGGATAGGCGCCCAAAATAGACGCGATGTACACTCGGCTTATTGGACCCAAGTGACTTTGCAACGTTTCTATAAACATTTCTCGACCCTCCCACGTTTGCAACTGCTTTTGAACGGTCGTAGCGATTGAGTCGTACGTGCGAATGTCGGACTTCTGCCAGAGTTGTCCGCATGGCCCAGAAGTGGCACAATATTGGCTGCCAAGACATGATGGGTGGTACTGCCCCAGTACGGATAAACCGCTAGATCAGTATTGTGCCAGTCTCGGTGACCAGTACTCCCATGCAACTATATTCTGTTCCGAGGCGAGTCTCGTCTCAGTACTGACCGTGTATAAGGCCAGAAATGATATTGATCTACGGCCGAAAATCGGCTCAGTACTGAGGATGTATTGGGTCGACTTAGAAAATTTTCGCTTGGGACCGGAGGTAACAACCGCGCGAAAGCAACACGCCGCAAGGGGACTTTTCGCTAGAGCCCACGCCGGAGGTAACGACCGCGTTCGTGTCTCTCGGTTACAAGTACCCCGAATTATGGTGTTATTTGTCTCGCTTAGCGTCTCGCCTCCGGCGCTCATAAGCGACCGTGCGTAAAACCGTGCGTCGCCGATCGCTCGGCTGGCCGGTTGGGTACTATAGAGGTTCGGTGCACTCGGCAAGCCAAGCGACACGAGCGATACGTACAGACGTGCAAACGCGTTTCGCTTGGTCCGTACGAATATGTAAAACGTTTGTGGAATACGTACACGAAAGGGGCACGTACAACGAAGTCGATGCGGGGAGCATCGTTTCCCAACCATATTTTGTTCCGAGGCGAGTCTCGTCTCAGTACTGACCGTGTATAAGGCCAGAAATGATATTGATCTACGGTCGAAAGTCGGCTCAGTACTGGGGATGTATTGGGTCGACTTAGAAAATTTTCGCTCGGGACCGGAGGTAACAACCGCGCGAAAACAACACGCCGCGAGGGGATTTAGAAAGCTTTTTGCTCGAGCGGCGCCGGAGATAACGACCGCGGCACGAAAGCAACACGCCGCGAGTGATATGGTAATCAGTGTTGTCTCCGTACTAGTACTCTGTGTCGGGCCAAAGTTGGCGCCAAGAGTTAGCCCAATACTGGTAATCAGTGTTGTTCCCGTACTAGTACTCTGTGTCGGGCCAAAGTTGGCGCCAAGACTGGGACCCGTGTTATCATTCCGACATTGCCCCAGTAATGACCCCGATCTTAGATTGTACTGGCCCAGAGTCGTCAGCCAGTACTGGTAACTCTGGCACCAGTACCAAGCCGGCACTGAGCCTTTTTGAAATTCGCACATGGGGTGGTTTCAAAAACATTAACGTTTGCGAGTAATTCGGGACTTGTACGTTGCACGGTTCACGTCGCCGCGGACGGGTGTAGAGATATCGGTAGTACTGTCGCTCATTTCGACTAATTAGATTTACGCGGTGTCGATGAGAAATCCAACCAGGAGTCTAATCTTTCCCTCTTTCTCTTTAGTGTAGCATCCTCCTCTTTCTTCTTCTCCTCCCCGCGCTGTTGAACGGATAGCGTTTCAATTTTTGCGTCAGCGTCGCTCTCCGTCGGCTCCTCTTTCTTCACCGCGATCAAGCTCGAGTTGTCGACAATTTTTTTCAAAGGCCCGATGAGAGGTCTAAAGTGCGTGTTCAACTCAATGTCCTTCTCGATCTTACCGGTCTTCAAAGCGCGAAGTTTCTTGCGAATCAAATTACTTGTTTTTACAATATCTTTCACGATCTTCTCGCGTTCGCGAATATTCTCGCTCTCGTCGATCGCAGCCATCGCGGGGAAAATAAAGCAGAGTGTCGACCTCTCTATAACGCTAATATTTCACCTTCAACGACGTATCGGCGACGACTGACCGCTTTTGCGGTATCGCGAACACGTTAAATCCTTTTCTGTATCGGCCGTTTGAAAGCGCGCTGTCCTTGTCTATCACTACGAATCCGTACTTGCATTGCCAACAAGCGTGGCACAATGAGCAAAATTCATCGTACGACATGTCGGTATTTACGTGATCGTTGTACACGTGTTTCAAATTAGTGCCATCTTGTTTGAATAGGATCAGCAGATTCGCGTTGTCGCGTATCAGATGTTTAGGTATTCTCGCGTACGTCTGACAGAGATAAAAGCAATCGACGCTCGAGTGCCTGCCCATCGAGAAATACTCTCTCACAGTGTCTTGCTTATCGCACGTCACGTCATCGAAGACGAAGATCGAGTTTGGACACGCGTCGCTCGGTGGAATGACGTCACTGTTATTAGAGAAAGTGTAGTAGCCGATTTTGTTGATCGATGTCAATAAATTCTCCAGATATTGGTATTTCGGTTGCTGCAGCGATTTTGAGTATACGTACACGTTCTCGAAACATACACCGTGCGGACTTTCCAGCAAATTTATCAGAACGTTGGTTTTACCGCAATTCGAGGGACCGCAAATAATTGCGTGTATAGTAGTCGGCAGCATCGTACCGTGTCTGCGCCTTTCCGCGTTGCCCTCCATCGACCGTCGATCTGTCGCAATTCGTCACGTGAATCGCCAACAGTTGTCGCACAAATCTCTTCTTTTTTTTTTTGCACTTTGTACGACTGAATCGAACTTTCTCGTTCGAACGTCTATTTATAGGTAAGCGGCACCGCGAATCGCTCAGTCGCAAAGATGTTCGTCTTGCTGTCAAGACCTTCGGATATTCGCGACTTCAGCGACAAATGCGGCGAATGTAACGAAAATAAAAACAGGTAGAAGTCTGTTTAATCGCGCGATAGGCGCACTTCCGTTCGAATTGCACATTCCTGGCTATCAGTTTTGCGGTCCGGGTACTCGTCTACGAGAACGATTGGCTAGAGGTGATCCGGGTGTAAATCCATTGGACGCGGCGTGTCGCGAGCACGACATAGACTATTCGCGTAGCAAAAGCCTCACCGAGAGACACGCGGCGGACGAGATACTCGCCGAGAGAGCGTTGGGACACGTCATCGCGAGAGATTCGGCTCTCGGAGAGAGAGCTGCTGCTACAGCCGTCTGGGCGGCCATAAAGGGTAAGATGAAGCTCGGAATGGGCTTGAGAACAAAGAAAATACGAACGAAAAAAAGACCAACAAAAAAAACGGATATTTCCGGCAGCGAAACAAGGCGGCGTATTGCCGATTTTACCGTTGTTGAGAGTTCTCGGTTCTCTGGCCGGCGGAGCGGCCGGAACGGCGGTGAACGCTAGCAAAGCCGCGCGGCGTCAGCTGGAAGAGACGCAACGTCACAATCGCGCCATGGAAGGTCGCGGAATTGAGTGGCATTCACTTGGACACCGTTCAGATGGACACGGTGCTAAAGGACACAGAGATATTGGACACGACACTTTGCGCACGGTTCAATCGGACACGGTGCTTTTGGACACAGGAATTATTGGCCAAATGTCTTTTGCACACAGAAAGTAAATTATTAAAAAATTCGCTCTGTTCAGTTGCGCACGGAAATATGCGCACCAGTCTTTTGCACACGAAAAGATGCCCACCGTTTATTTGGACGCGCAAAATATGCGCACCGTTCGTTTGGACGCGCAAAATATGCGCACCGTTCGTTTGCGCACGAGAAGATGCGCACCGTTCGTTTGCCCACGAAAAGACGCGCACCGTTCGTTTGCACACTGAAAGATGCGCACCGTTCGTTTGCACACGGAAAGATGCGCACCGTTTATTTGTACACGGAAAGATGCGCACCGTTTGTTTGCACACGAAAAGATGCGCACCGCTCATTTGTACACGAAATTTGTTCTCGTGGGCATCTTTTCATGTGCAAAAGACTGGTGCGCATATTTCCGTGCGCAACTGAACAGAGCGAATTTTTTAATAATTTACTTTCTGTGTGCAAAAGACATTCGGCCAATAATTCCTGTGTCCAAAAGCACCGTGTCCGATTGAACCGTGCGCAAAGTGTCGTGTCCAATATCTCTGTGTCCTTTAGCACCGTGCCCATTTGAACGGTGTCCAAGTGCACCGCTCCCGCGGAATTTATCTCGCTCCGTACAAATATGGACAAAGAACTGTATCTCGGCCAGCACAAACGCGAACAAGGAGTAGCGTTGAAGATTAAAAAAAAAACATCAAAAAAGTCATTAAAAATTGGGTCGACTGGTAAGGCGAATGCGCGTACCGTTCTTCAGAGGTGTTTTCATGCGTGATTCGTTACCGATCGTCGATGACGTACGTCGAAACGAGAGCGGTATCGTGAATTTGAATGATGCAGCGGGCCCCGGTATTTATTGGTTAGCGTATGCCAAGAGGGGAGATTGAGTCGTATATTTCGACAGTTTCGGCAATTTTCGACCACCGAAAGAACTGGTGCGATATTTCGAACCGAGCGTGACGAAGATTGAGTACAATAGCACGTCTTAACAACGATACGATCAGAGCATCTGTGGACAATTGTGTCTGCGATTTCTCTAGACGATCGACCACGATTGACGCTGATTTAAAACCTGACGATGCGCCGTGTGGAGACTCAGTGTTCGTCGAACGGTTTCCGTCAACATGTCTATAACGTTCACGCTGACCGGGAAGAGAAGCATACTCGCGGAGCACTATTTTCTCGCCGTGGATCTGAGCGACGGTAACTACGAGCTCGGTCTAACGTGTTTTGAGACTTATCACACGATTCCGAACGTGAATTCTTCGAATAATAAATTTTATTTCGACGAGGATGACACGAAATTTACGATTCCCGAAACATCTAAACGCGTGAACGATGACTGAAATTCTCAACATCGGAGGCAAGCCGATCTTTGACGATTGCATCGTCAAGATCGAGACTCACACGTACAACCCGTATGCCAACACAACGTTTGACTATAGCGACGAGATACGAATACCCATACAACAGCAGGATCTGTATACGTTGCCGTGCGAAAGTTTTCTCTACGTCGAAGGAACATTGACGTTTGCTGCTGGTATCAGCAGCCGCCTAACTCTTCGCGTCGCTCACATCAACGTGCGTTCATTATTGTCCCATTTTACATTGGTTAAAGATCTTACAGCCTATCATCAACTTGATATTCTAGCGATTGGAGAGACTTGGCTGCGGGACGCTATCGACACGAAATTCATCGACATAAACGGTTTCACTTTCGTTCGCTCCGATCGATCTACCGGCTCCCGCGGCGGGGACGTTGCGTTATATATTAATAACTCTCTCTCTTTTACTTAGATTGATCTTGGTGCCCCTCCTTCTGGCACACTCGTGGATATCGTCGCTGTCTCTCTTCGCCTGACACACAGATGCGTTGCTGTGATCTGCGTTTACCGTCCTCCTCGCTCTCCTGTCTCGGACATGCATTACATTGAATCGCGCTTGTCTCACATTGCGTGCACCGCCGACGAAATTGTGTGTATGGGCGACTTCAACATTGACATGCTCCGTGCCAACGAACCTAACTGTTGTGCGACATAGCATCGAACCTCTCCCTTCGACAACTCATAGAGTTGCCAACGCGTCTCACACGGAACACATCATCCATTCTGGATCTTATCTTGATCTCGCATAGTGTGGGGGTGGTCGACTGCGGTGTCAGCGAGGAACTCGATACAGTGATCATTTCATGGTCTGGGCGATTCTACGAATAGTTCGACCGCATCGCAGTCGAGTCTCTCTCTCGCAACATCCACGCCATTCCGCCTTCTGACGTTTCCTCCGAGCTGCTCGGGACTGACTGGTCGCCTGTGTTCAATGCGGTGCATGTTGACGAGATGGTCGCCTATTTTACATCTACCATAATGTCCGTTTTCGATCATCTTGCTCCGTTGACGTTAAAGAGCGCATCGCGTCCGCTGGTTCCATGGCTCAACACCGCCGTCAGAAAACTAATAACTCTGAAGCGTCGAGCTTTTCTTCGTCATAGGCGCACTCGATTTGAGCATGACTGGCATCGTTACAAGCAACTCCGTAACGAGGTAAACTATGCCATACGTCGTGAAAAGAAGGCTTATCTTACAAATTCCTTTTCATCTAACTCTCCTCGTCAATTCTGGAGAAATCTCTCATTACCATCTCCCTCGCATACCTTACCATCCCATCTCCTTGATCCTAAGCGTATGAACGATCATTTTTTTGATTCTCTTCCTTCCTCCTCCTGCTCTCCTCAAACGCTACGTCATTTTGCCTCCTCATCCTTCAATGCTTCCAAAACATTTAGTTTTACTCCAATCACTCCCACTGAGCTTTACAATGTCCTTAAGCGTATACGTCTCACCTCTGCCGGTCCGTACGATCTCTGAATTACTCCCTCTCCTCCAATACTTTTCCCTCCTCGTGGAAACACGCAGTTGTCCTCCCCATTCCCAAAACTCACAACCCATCCACTTTCTCCTCTCTTCGCCCCATCTCTCTCCCCCCATTTCTCTCCAAACTCCTGGAGCGCATATGCTTCCTTCAGCTATATGCATTTGTAAACAAAGAAAAGATAATTCCGGAGTGTCAGTCTGGTTTTCGTGGCATGCATAGCACCACGTTCGAGCTTCTCTACCTCTCCGATTCCGTCCTACGGGGTTTTGACTCGGGCTGTCTCACTGCATTGACTGCTCTCGATTTCACGAAGGCGTTCGATACGGTCAACCCTTATCTTCTCCTAGCTAAGCTCGAGTACTACGGCTTATCTCCTTCAGCCTTGTCCTTTATGCAATCTTACCTAATAAATCGCTTCCAGCGCGTTCTTTTATATAATCCCTTGCTTATCTTCTCCCCTACTCGCGCTGTTCTCTCGGGCGTACCTCAGGGCTCGGACCTTTATTATTCATCATTTTCATCGCTGATCTGTGCTCCACTCCTTTCTTTGCCGAACTTCTTAAATATGCCGATGACGTGATTTTTCGCAAAACATTCCGTCTGTCGGACGTCTCTTCTACCGTTGCTGCATTGAACGTCGACCTTGAAGCGGTAGCTAAATGGGCATCCTCAAATGGACTGCACTTTAACCCTTCCAAATCCTCACTTCTCATTGCAGGTTCTCCAGTGCTGTTGTCTCAGCTTCAATCCTTCGATCTTTATCTGAACTCCGTACCCATATCTCTATCATCCTCAATTAAAATACTCGGCGTCCACGTCGACTCTTCCTGGTCATTTAAACAACATGTTGACGTAAAATGTCGGGCTGCCTTTGCTCGACTTCGTCTTCTATATCCTTTCCGGCACATACTCTCCACTTCTCAGAAGCTTCATGTATCCCAAGCGCTTGTCGTCTCACTCTTCGACTACGCCGACGTCGTTTATATTCCAGCACTCAACCAACAACTATTTAATCGTATCCAATATATTCAAAACTCATGTCTCCGCTTCTCCTACAATGTCCGGAAATTCGACCATATATCTCCACTCTATTCTAACTCCCGTTGGTTAAAAATCCAACAACGTTTTATGCTTCATCTCTGCTGCCTGGTTTTCCGTCTTCTTCAGTCTGACACTCCTCCTTACCTCCGATGTCTCTTGCATCTGAACTCTGAGCTCCATGCCGTTGACGCTCCAAATACTCGTTACCCCGACTTTCTTTCCTTTCCATCGCATCACTCCGCCAAGTTTCGCGCTTCGTTCTCCTACTGTGCAGTCAAATATTTCAATGACCTTCCCTCTTCCATAAGATCCTTATCCTCCCTGCCCTCCTTTCGTACAGCTACGTCCACTTTTATTCTATCAACTGCACTTTCTGCCAGAAATGCATCTCAACCTGCGCATTGCTGATTGCTTGCACGGTCGTGTCTGCTAACGCGCACATGTGCGAGTGTTGCGTACGTATATCCTATGCGTTCACTGCGTGTGTATTTTTAGTCCTGCGACAAATATATTAATGACTGAAATTTACTCCCGTGAGCGAATCCATTGTTTCTATATTATTTATTGTTTATTATTTATTGTTTCTATATTATATTATATTTAGTATTTAGTATTATGTCAACTCACACTGTCTCCACTGGTAGGCATAGAAACAACAATTTGTTGATGCCTTACCATTTGCGTGCACTCATTATACTCTAACTGTATCCACTACTAAGCATCGCAATAAATTAAATTAAATTAAATTAAATTGACGGTAACCAGAGCAGCCGGTCAAGCCGATAACGTACTAATTGCGTCGCGTTCATGTTCGATGAGATTTGATACGAGCTCGACAATATGGAGATTAATCGCTGCAGAAACGTAGGAATAACCAGCACGCTCAAGAACTACGTTACGGTATCGTCCGACAGAAACGTGATCCTGAGAAACGCTAGCTGGGATCCACAGAATAACGCGAACGGATATTTCAATTTCTGCGTACCGCTCAACTTGTTACTGGGATTTTGCGAGGATTACAAACGCGTGGTGATCAACGCTCGTCACGAATTGATATTGATACAATCGCGCAACGACAACAATTCCCTGATGGGAAGTCTCGCGTTGGAACCTACAAAATAATCAAGATACAATGGCGAATGCCTCACGTGGTATTGAACGAGATCAACAAGCTGTCGATACTGCGCACCTTGGAAAACGGACGATATCTAAGTATGGGTTTCCGTTCGTGGGATCTGTAAGAGTATCCCCTGTTGCAAAACACGACCAAGCACTCGTGGGCCATTGAGACCGCGACTCAGCTCGAGAAACCGCGATACGTCGTCTTCGCTCTACAGACGGGTCGGAAAAACATCATGTCCGCCGACACAAGCCGATTCAACGACTACAACTTGACCAACGTAAAACTCTATCTAAGCTCGGAAGTTTATCCGTACGACGACTTGAATTTGGACTTTGATAAACACAGATGGGCGATTCTGTACGATATGTACGCGCGTTTCTGCAAGGGCTATTACGGATACGAATATCTCGAGCCGAGTCTTACCGTTTCGACTTTTCTACGTAACGGCCCGTTCGTGATCATCGATTGCTCTCGCCAAAACGAATCCGTCAAAAACGCCACCGTGGATGTCAAAATAGAATTCGATTGCATGGAGAACGTACCCCGGAATACCTCCGCGTAATGTTTTATCATACACGACCGCGTGATTGAGTACAACCCGTTGACGAACGTGGTGCACAAAATTGTCTGAGTGTTCGCGGCAACGTCGACGTGAATATTTTTTTCTCTCTCTTTTTCACTCCCCGATACAATTATTTAGAGGGGCAAGGGAGGGAGGGGAAAGTATAAATCAGTGTCGCGAGACGGTTTGCAGAATTGCGCGTCATTTCTCTCGATTAACGCATCGACGAGAGAGAGATAAAGAAATCTCGTCATGTCCATACCAACATTCGTGAACCTGCAAGGATTCCTCGTCGGGATGAAATTTTTCGTAAAGGAGGTGGCGGTGCTGAGAAAAGGCTGCGTTCTGACGCATCACATCTTTACGTACCCCATGCCGTAGATCTACTCACAAAATCCGACAAATCGTGCGCTACCTGGTTGATTGCGAATCACCATGGATTACGATGGGAAGACGGAAACGTGCCGTACAGTATGGTGAAACGTCTGATTACATTAGCCGTGCTTGGTGTGGAAAAAGAAGATGATAAAGAAAATGATGAGATGTCGACTCTCGTGTACGTCAAGGAATGTCAGAAACGAAAATGGCTGGTGAATCTGCTGGAGAATTATTCGCAAAAAAACCTAATCATCGAGACTTTGGATGCGCATTACGAGGATATCGAGTCTTTGAATAAACTAGATGTCGCCAATACTATGCGATGCGGAAAACATGTTAAGAATTGCGCATTACAAAATGTAATAAAACTATTTAACTGGTGGTCGCTCCAGAGAGATTTGCGATCTTTTAAAAGAAGAATTATATATAACTTTTTATGTTTTATTTTTTACCCCCTTTTCCCCCATTATCACCGTTAGAGTAGGTTTTACTTCCTCCTCTTCTAAAAAATTTCACTGCGCAGTTCTATAAACGTTAATCCCCTCTTTTTCCCCCACCACATTATTACTTTGGAACGTCGGTGTTGTCGCTTATACTCGATTAATTTTATATGTCAGTCTTGTCGCGATCGCTTGTACTAACGGTCAACTTCTCAGAGCTGAGAAAAAAAATGTTCTCCTTTGAAGGAAGCAGAAGCAGTAGCAGCAACAATGGTGGAAAACGCGTGAATTATTATGTGCCGATTCACGGCGTTGAAACTCAAACGTATGAGAATAGACGTAATAGGTAAGTTTCGTTTAAGAAAAAAAACATAGTCTTCCCCCAGTTTTTATATTTTTGCAAATTGCAATATTTATGAAAAAACTAATTTCATTTTTTTTATACAGCATTTCGTTGGACCGTCGCGCGGTTCGTATACTCAGCAGACGATACGCGTTGACAGCTACGGGATAAAAATTTCTCGAAATTGGCATCAATGTGGTCCCACCGAGTTACGTGGAGATTGCCGTTGGATATCATCGAGGAAAGGAACTGCTGTTATCTCTCGAAACGTGGAAGGCACTCTACGAGCAACAACAAAACATTCAGAATTTCTTTCGCAATGACTACAAAAATATCCACAGTTTTATAAACGTTGGACCGCTAACGGTGAGAGTTTGTACGTCGGTTAATAACGTCAAACTCATACGTCTCGAATCTGTAAACGTACGCTTGATAATGATCGAATCGACGTTGCACAGTATATTCGATCTCGATCGGTGCATCGATGCAATTCCGATATCGCGTCCACTGTAACGGACCCTAAGGAAGTGTCGAATGTAATATACGCTAGCGATGCGTTCAATACAAATAAGCTCATCGATTGTGAGCTCACAGCTTTAGTTTTTTAGAACGTAAGATATATTATGTAAAAAAAGAGTTAAATAAACAGGCTTTTTTTACGACTAAATGAACGATGTAATTTCTTTGCGTGCATGTCCATCCCTGCCTAAATTTTATCATCGCTTCGATGCGGTCGATCATCGTCGATGACGTCATTTCTTCCTTTGTTTTACGTACTGCGTCGTAAAAAATAGTGCGTAGATAGATTGTTTAGTCTTCGCAATAACACTTCCCTAAGATTCGCAAATATTTTGTTTACGAAATATGTTCCGACAGATTCGATAAGTCATCGACAAAACACGCTCCGACTTAGTGCGCTATCAAGTTAGTCTTACCCAGTGTGCGCCGCCTAGCGGCGTCGTTGCAAACGTACCCCGCAGTGGCAGGAGCAACCCACGCGGACCTCGCAACGCGACCGCGCACCCCCACGCGGACCCTTCACGCGGCAGCAGGAGCACCTCACGCGGACCCCGCGGCGCGTGGCGCAACCGCAAACGCGAACGCGGACTTTCCCTTCCGCGGATCCCGCGGCGCAACCGCGAACGCGGACTTCCCCTCCCGCGCACCTACCCGCGCGGGTGAGTCATCCCGGTGAGTCATACACGTGGTATGTCAAGGTCACCCCCTCCCCTTCTCTTTCCCCCTCGTAACCCGATACCCTTGTGTAACTTAATACACCCCTTCCCCTCACCCCCCCGCGAAATCCGATACCCTTGTGTAACCCAATACCCCCCCTCACTCCCCTCGGAGCTCCCGGGGTGGAATCGGCCTATTATACCTATTACAAGCGTGCAGAGGTATTATAAATGTGTGTTTATTTTAATTCAAGATAATACTAGATAAAGAGCGTATTTGCTAGTGACGGGATTAAGTATCTTACAAGTACGTTCAAATCTGTTGGCGTAGTTTTGGCGTAGTTTTAACTCTCTATAATTACTTCGAAAAATAAAAACAGTACGCTCGAGTCCACTCGAATCTGGACAATGGGTTCGAACTCTATAAAGGTCACTTCGACCAATGCCGATTAACTGTAATCGACGATTAATTCAATCAGCAGTGTTGCCAACAGCAAGATATTTGTCGTTGTGTATGTCGTTCTTAACCAATCTTTTCAAAATAATATACCACTTCTCTTTAATTTGAATAAAGCTGTTTCGATTTTTATTTCAAAAATCTATCTCAAAAACGTGTTTATGTAACATGGATAGAATTATTAATTTTTTATCATTTGATGATGAATACGAGGGTTATGATCTTTCAATAAGAAGAAATCGACAAAAACCGCGTATAATCAAGCCACGTATAAATTATTTAGAAATTTTTGATGATGATTATTTTAAAAAAAGATTTTCAATATCAAAACAAAACTTTAACATACTATTAGAAAAAATTTATGTTGAATTACAACATAAAATTAATCGGTATGTATAAATATTTAATACAACAATTTAAAATTATATATAATATTGTTGCGCTCAACCGCGCGTTCGCAGCACACACTCTCACGCACTCACTCGCGAACGCGGCGCGCAATCCCGTTACCGGGAATAAATACTCAGAAATAGAAAAGAACTCGTTTAATGCAGTAATGTAATAGAACAATGGCTCGTGAACACGTATGAACGGTTCGAAGGCCCGGCGGAAAATCTGACAGACGGCAGAAGAAAACAAACAAAACGCAACAGCTCGTCGTCAAGGCTCGACGTCACGCAGCGCTTCGCGACTGCTTTTCGGGCTTCTACCGGGCGTCTCGGCACGGGCGCAACAATATAATAAACAAGACAAAATAAGTTTATTATAAAAAAAGTAAAACATTAAAAAATTTTATACACACTATGGGAATACATACATATGTATTCTGTCAGTTTATTTTAATTAATATTCTCTCAGTTTTGTGAATAGTATATTATATATTATAACAACCCAAATGTCGACACAAATTAGATTATTAACACACACAGACATATGTATATAATTAAATATATATATATATATTGTTACGTCCTGTGGACTCCACGCGATTGCTTCCTTTCGTAGAATTAAAATCGTAAACAGTGGTTATCAATTGACAAGCGGATGCAAGCCGTTGCTCATTAAAAGTAAAGAAACGTAATTAGAAACTTCCCGTTGACTCGAACCCAATAAATTAAACAAGTAATAGATTTGTTGTGATCCAAGTGGTCCCAATAATTCCACGAAGCAGGGCAACGGAAATTCAGTTACGATAGCGGGCAACGAAAATTCAACTGAAACGCGCGATAACGGGAGGCATGGGTCACCATAAATTAAAACGCCATGCGAGGGCTTTTCAAATCACGCGTCTAATTTAGAAGTCGCGTCGTCATTTAGAAGTCTGCCTCGATTTATCAAAATTTAGAGTTCACACGTGTCACCCGTTTAAGAACGCGGATTTGAACTCTGACCCACGCTTCCCAGTAAGCGATAAAGATAAAGCAGTAAAAAGAATATTAGCTTGGACCACCAAAGAATGGGGAAATATAACAAACCCGCCAATAGATGACCACTAACTAGAAATTGAGTAACGAGATTTCGGTAACTCGCCACGAGATAGGCGGAAAACCGAAATCTACGTCACAAATAGGAACCAGACTCCACCAATCCTAATCATCCCCGGATTAAATCCGCCTCTTTCAATTCATATAAAAACCGCGACTCCGCGTACCTCAAGTCACTTTTTCCACTTGGCACTTGCTCTTGCACTTCGACTCAGTTTCTTTAAACTGCCACGCAGTCAGTCCGACAGTCTAGTCGCGAATCAGTTGAGTACATTCTGTACTTCTTGTAAATTCTGTGCGTGTCTACCGCCAACCCAGGGTCCTGCCAACGACCTTCAGCACGCCTCGAACATCGAGATCCGCGAGTCGCAACCAACAGCGCCGTGCAACTTCTTTAATCCCAACATCCGCTTACACAAGAGCCCACCAAATAGTAAGTCCGCAATCTCACTCGCGATTTTTAAATTGGATCCTCGGGGTTCACAAATAACATATATATATATATTTTTTGCATATATATATGTTAAAAATTTTTATTTCTCCTTTTTAACTTCCCAAACTTATTAGACAATTATAATTTTTCACCCCTTACATAATAATTTTTAGTGACTAGCCGGAGTCGCAAGAGTTTAACCCTGAAAATAAGGAAAAAATACGTACGTAGTAGCAGGCGAGCTCGCGTCGTTGAGCGACAGCTCCTCTAGGCGCATCAAGAACATTTTAACCGCCACCATCTTCCACAATTTTCCCTTCCCCCGCGTTCACTATAAAATTTTTCCCGACACCCCCGATTCCTCTCCCTGTTCCGGACCGTCTTATTCCCCGGTTCCTTCCGAGGAACTCAACCAGTTCCCCTATCCGGAGCTCCCACATTCCCCCATCCCTTTTTACCTACGCGACGATTACCGCGAGAGAACACCCTCTCCTGCATTCTCCACCTCGAGCGTGGAGATTCTTTGCGAAATACCCCGGTTCCCTTTCAATAAACCCACTTCTCCCACGCTCTCCACCTCAAGCGTGGAGATCATTCCCGAAGTTATTTTAATAGATTGATTTTAGTAATAGAATAAAACACAATAATTAATTAAAAATACAAATGTTAACATAGAAATACAAGTATAACCACCTTTCACACACACACACGCACTCGTGACGTACACCCTTCTTTTTTTTTGTGGTTTTTTGAATTATAAATGTACTAACCGGGCAGGAGATCATATTAAATGTCGAAGCATCCCCTCAGTAATCCTGTCCAATGACCTCCGAACCAATGTAACACCCGCGTATTCTCCATACACATATACACACACCACACTAGATCCGTACCATTTGCGTTTTGTTTTTATGTTTTTCTATATACATATAAATGTAACTGGCTCAGTAATTTTCATCATTTATAATAAATAATTGTAATGTTTTTAATTTCTCAAATTAATGTCTAATTATTTAATTTAACACCTCGTCACCAATCTCCCCCGCTCGCAAAATTGTACATGGTCCGATCCCAGGTAATAGGGATTGCATAATCCTTGACCTAAAACAGGACCGACGATCGCACGGCTCGCAGTAGACGTAATAGCGTCCTTTCGGACGTTGACCCTCGACTGGAGCCTTCCCAAAAGTGCGTTCGACTCGAGGCACGCGTTTACTCGCGCAACCCGAGATAACCTTTAAGAATTCGGTTACGTCCTTCCTTACCCCGTCCCCTCTGGGTGGCCTTTCCTTCGCTTCCCAGTTTTCCTTTTCACTGAGACTCCCGGGGTTTGGACGTAACAGAACTTCAATTTTTGGGGACTCGTCCGGGATGAAAAGTGCGATTTTTCGAGAGTGGTGATGAATACGAAGTCAAAATCTGATAAAGATCAAGTTGATGATCTCTATAAACAAGCCATAGAAAATCAAGGCAAAATTAAACCCAGTGATTCTACACCATACACATCCACTCCCCATCCGAACATTAAAACAGCACCTAGACAAATTTTTCCCCCAAACGTTGGCGATACTGCGGAGAACAAACAAAATATAACCGATACGTCTGATTTCACCCTTCACGTTTCCGACAATTCCTCAGATAAAACAATACTACCCGCACGGTCAGTCGAATATAATTCTTTTATAAGCATCGCAGGAACGATGGCGCACGCTAACCCTTTCACTACTTTAAAATACGCGGTAGAGGCCGTTCCCTTTTTTGACGGAAAAAATATTCCGTTAACATATTTTATAGAGGGATGCGAAGAAGCGAAATCTATGCTGCCCAATGAGGCAGAGTCTCAATTTACCAAAATAATTAAAACCCGAATTATAGGCGAAGCTCGCCGTACCATACAAGATCAAGATTTCGATACAGTAGCCTCTTTAACAAAATACTTAGAACAAGTTTATGGCGCGGCTAAAAATATCTATCAGTTACAAGGAGAGCTAGGTTGCATATATAAAAAAAACGAGGAAGACATCGTTACATATGCAAATCGGGTAAAGCTATTAGGTAAACAAATATTAGAAGCCCATAAAAATTCGGGAAATGCCCTTCCCGGTCAGAATATTAAAGCGATATGAGCGATATAAATATTAAAGAGATATGTGCAAATGTTTTATTAGAGGATTAAAGCCGGCAATTGAGCAAAGAGTAACGAGAAATTTAGACGTCCAGGCAACCGTGGCCGACGCGTTACGCATAGAGAGAGAGCTACACGAAATGACAGATTTACGACAGGGACTGGGTAGTACAGCAAATAAACCATCAATTGTTACCCGATCTCACGAAACCTGTCAGGTCTGTTTTAAAGAGGGACACATAGCCTCTAATTGTAGAAAACTGACTCAATCTTCCCAACAGTCACATAATAAGACCAGCTTGGGAACTGAGATTTTGATATGTCAGATTTGCAAAAAACGTGGACATAGCGCCGACAAATGTCGCCTCCGCGATCCTCAAGCCCAACGCCCTGTTAACATAGTCCAAGAAAATCATCTTATCTGTCAATTGTGCTCTAAATCTGGCCACGACGCTAAGACATGCAGAACAAACAATAATCAGAATATTAACAATCAGAGTAAAATCTCGATAATTTGTCAATGGTGCGATAAACCGGGGCACTCAGCTAATAATTGCTGGAAGAAACAAAATGAACAACGTAACGCAGAAAATAAACCGAAAATTGTTTGTCAAATTTGCAATAATTTCGGACACATTGCTAAAAATTGTCGAGCTAATATAGAATCAAATATTACAGCCAAAAACTCATTATTCTGTCGTTATTGCAAGGGAGAAGGGCAAAAATTGTAAATTACGCATTGCGAGCAATAATCGCAGGCAAGTAAATAATCAGGGAAACTCCAATGGCCCCTCGAAGTCGGGTGTGGAACAGGGGTCCGAACGGATCTCACACCTATCAACATCTCAAACTCAATAGATAACAACGCTTCTGAAATACGACCCGTGACGGTAAACCTTAATAAACATCATCGAGTCCCGACCGTCCAGATAAAGTTCAATGAACCGGCTTCTTCAATTACTCTTATGTTAGATAGCGGCTCCGGGCCAAATTTAATTAAAGAGAAATTTTTACTTAAAGACAAAACTGTCAATTATACAAAAATTTTACAATTAAGTGGCATAAATGAATATCCCGTCTATACTCTCGAAGAAATTATTTTGCCTCTTTTCGGAGAACAAGTAACTTTTCATGTAATATCAAACGATTTGCCAATTCCACAAGCCGGGATATTAGGTAACGATTTTTTTGAACAAACCTCCTCAATGATAGATTACGCGAAAGGATGTCTAAACGTATCAGGATTTAATATACTTTTTTTTTCACCAGAAACCATTACGGCATCTCCACGCACAGAATCTTTGTTTTATGTGAGAATAGGAAACCCGGAAGTAAAAATAGGATATATACCGAGGCTGAAGATATCTCACGGAATTTATCTGGGAGACTATATAGTAGAAAATATTTCCGGAAAAGCATATTTAAATGTTATAAGTACGCTGGATGAAGAGGTAGAAGTTCAAGTACCAACTCTGCGCCTTAAACCACTAAATGAATTATTCGACGAACACGAATCGAATTGAAGCGCAAAACAATCAAGAGGGAATTACGCAAATTAGCCCTCAATTTTCAGAAAACCAAACTCATTGCAAAACATTCAATGGAACGAACAAAGACAGAATAAAAAATAACAATCATGCAAAGTTAAATAAGGACGAGTTTATAAATGAAAATCAAAATAAAGCAAGAGAAGAAAAATTAAAGGAAAAGATTGAGAATAAAACTATGAAAAAAAAAAAAAAATTAAATAAAAATCTTGATCTAGATACTCGAGAGAAAGGTTTCCAGATCTCCCCCGAAATGCTAGACTCCCAAATCCTTGGAAGGGGAAGTTACCAAACCTCTTCTGAAATGTTAAATAATCCCGAAATCTGCAGAGGGGGAAGTTACCAAACCTCTCCAGAAGATTCCAAAAATCTTGGAGAGGGAAGTTACCAAACCTCTCCAGAAGATTCCAAAATCTGCGGAGGGGGAAGTTACCAAACCTCTCCAGAAGATTCCAAAAATCTTGGAGAGGGAAGTTACCAAACCTCTCCAGAAGATTCTAAAATCTGCGAAGGGGGAAGTTACCAAACCTCACTATGCAGTACAACAAGAAATTGTTTAAACGAGCCAAAGAATAAGAGCTCTTCAGAAAAAATAAAATTCCCAAGGGTTGAAATACCCATAAAAAGTACAATTAATAAAGATAATGCCTCTCATGTTACTATTGGAGAACTCATGAGAAGAGTAAAATTATATAATCCTAATAAGGAAAAAATTTACGAAATCAATAGGAAAAATAAACCGTTCGCAAAAACTTTAGCATACGCACAAACCCGATTCCGAAAAATAATGGAAAATTTCCGGTACAAACGCAAGTCAAAGCAACATCAATTAACGCCTGAAACATCAACTAACGACGTCATTTCACGAGAATGTTTTGTATTATCCGGAGAACCTAAGAAGGATAGTGTTCGAGAACGAGTTCGATCGTCTATTTGTTTTTCGTTTCGTCGCGCAAACGAAGCTTCGAGAAGCGTGCTTCTCGCGTGATCATCGCATGGCCCTATTCTTCGGTTGCCGTGATGGGCGGTCCTTTACTTGTTTTTCGTATAACCAGCGACGATCAGGCGAGCGCGTTCGGAGCAACGCGACGCGTAGTCAGTCGGCGTATCGAAATCATCGGGCAAGCTCGTCGTCTCCGCGAATCCCGAAAACTTTGGTGATCGCGCGGTGTTTCTCCGGCGTGTATTATAAGTGATTATAACACGGTCCTACCTCTCCGTCTGTGTTGCATTGAGACACACGGGATTCAATCACCGCTATTGCTCCTGCGGAAAAACGAACAAAGTTATTTGGAGTACCCGACGGCTTGCCCGCGAGTCAAGTGACTCCACGTCGCGAATGACGTCACGCGCTAAGGTGACCGCTCGTTCGACTCGAGACTGTCTAAACTCTCATGCGAAAGATACTTATTTGTGAGCATAATAAATAGTGCTGTTTGACAAGTTTGTCCAATCCTGACTTTATTTTGTGAGTGCCTACTCCGATCCTCTAGCGATTCTTATAATCGCGTCACGCGCACTCCGGGCTCAGCGCTGGGCCGTTCCGGCGAATCGTCTGGCGAGTGCAATTGACATCTCGAGACAATTGCGACTCGCGCGCTTTCTCACACATAAAGAAGCTGGTCCTTCGAGCCGGATCGTGAGTACGTGTGGAGGAATCAAACAGCTCCGGAATTCTGTCTCATCATGACGGAACTGATGGAGAATCAACTCGTGTTGCAGCGCTCGATTGAGCGAGCGCTCGACAATTTCAAGAAGCTCGGGCGAGCGAACTATACGGCGGCGAAGATCCGATCGAGAATCTCATCCCTCAAGGAGCTCTGGGCTCCCTATCAAGGAAATCACGCCAGGCTGTCGGCTTCCACCCCCGCCTCGACCAGAACTACGTTGGACTACTTCGTCAAGGAGCAATTCGAGAAAACCGAGGAAATTTACAACGCTGCACTGGATTTCGCTGAGCGAATGTCTAGCAGAAATTGAGCCACCTGTGAGTCCGCACCACTCTCTTGACTTCGGTCATTCGAGTCAACTCGCGTCCGCGACTTTGTTCTCTCACCTTCCGCCCATTCGCCTACCGCCTTTCGACGGAAATTATTCGGAATGAGAGACATTTCGCGATCGATTTGTTGCGCTAATCGTTGATAATACTGATCTGAGCAATTTCGCGCGGATGCATTATCTCTCGTCGTCATTGAAAAGCCGCGCGCTCGAGACCATCGCGAACATTGCGATTACTGCGGATAATTTTCAGGTCGCGTGGAACACCTTAAAGGCTCGTTTCGAAAATAAACGACGCCTCCTCACTAATCACCTGTCCACGTTGCTCGGCCTGTCGGCACTCAGTCTCGAATCTGCTTCCGATTTACAGACGTTGTACGATAAAATAAATATCGCAGTCTCATCTTTAAGAAAATTGAATCGATCTCCGGAAGATCTATGGAACGACTTTCTCGTTCATCTTTTGACTCAAAAATTAGATGCTGCGACACGTAAAGCGTGGAATCTCCAAACGAGCAATGTCGACTCGCCGCCTGCGTTCGCAGATCTCAAAAAATTTGTAACCTCTCGTATTCGCGCGCTTAAGGAGTGCTCGTCGACCTCCTCTCATAAACCTGCGTCAAAATCTGCGAATTCACCGCATGTCAATGTCGCCACGGCTTCCGTGAATTCTCCGTCGGCCTGTCCGCTTTGCAAAGCGCGTCATTATTTGAATCTGTGCCCAGAATTCGTCGCGAAGAATCCGCAGCAACGACAAGAAATCGTTAAACGTTTCAAACGTTGCTTCAATTGCATGAGTAGCAATCACTCGGTACGGGATTGTAAAAGTAAGTACGCGTGCCGCTTTTGCAATCAGAGGCATCATTCAATGCTTCACGTTGATGCGGAGACAAGCTCTGATTCAACGACGATAACGCCATCGGCGTCGCAAGCGTCCCAATCAAGCACACCGAAGGTCGAGGTACTTTTGCTATTTGCCGCCGCGCAACAAAGTCGTAGTTCACAAGTTTTCTTAGCCACTGCATGGATTAGGGTGAAAGTTTCCTCCGATCGCGCAGCGACGGTAAGAGCCCTGCTCGACCAAGGCTCTCAAGCCACGTTCATATCAGGGCATTTAGCTCAATCCTTGTACGCAACACGCATTCGGATGTCGATCTCAATTTCGGCCGTCGGCGGCACTCACGTAGGTAAAGTACGCCACGCGGCATCAATCATAATCGCTCCGCGCGATTCAGACAATCCATCTCTGTGTACCACTGCGTATATTCTCGATTCCTTGACGGCATACACGCCTCGATGCGATGCCGATTCATCATGCCTCGCACATCTCTCCGATTTAGCCTGGGCAGACACGAACCCGAGCAGTTCCGATCCAATTCACATTTTGATTGGCGCGGATATCTATAACGATATTATTCAAGGGGGCGTCCGAAAGGGTGAAGCTGGACAGCCTATCGCGCAAGAAACGATATTTGGATGGGTCATTTCCGGGCCGCTAGTGTCGGATGCTAATTCGCCGGCGGGACGATCCTCCGTTAATATTACCGTACTTCATTGCACAAGTTTAAGGCCTCTCGCCGAGGAAGTTCAACGTTTTTGGGAAGTAGAGGAGATCTCTCACACCCGCAAACTCACACCGCAAGATGAGCAGTGTGAGTCTCACTTTTGCGATACTCATTCGCGTCAATCTGACGGCAGATATATCGTGCGTTTGCCGTTTAAACGGAGTCCTCCGCCGGAAATCGGGCGCTCGCGATTGACTGCCGAACGCCTTTTCAATTCATTGTCACGGCGGTTTCGCTCTAATTCGGAATTAGAAAAGGATTATGATGAGTTTATGCGCGAATATGAAACGCTCGGTCACATGCGTCGGGCGCCATCAGCGGATCGAATGCACGATCCATGCGTATATATTCCGCATCATCCGGTTATTCGTGAAACCAGCCTCACGACTCGTTTGCGCGTTGTTTTCAACGCGTCAAGCTTGACGTCGAACGGTACGTCATCAAACGATCACTTACTCGCCGGTCCAAAACTACAGACGGATTTACCCGCAATTATTCTACAGTGGCGTCAGTTCAAGTTCGTGTACACAGCCGATATTGCAAAAATGTACCGCCAGATTTTGATAGATCCTCAGGATCTCGATTATCAGAGAATTTTGTGGAAGGGTGACCCATCCGAGGGCCCCGTCGATTATCAATTACTTACCGTCACATACGGAATGAACTGCGCTCCGTATCTCGCGCTTCGCACGATACAATGTTTGGCCGACGACGAAGGACATCGGTTTCCGCGTGCGGTGACAATTCTTCGCAAGCAGACTTACGTCGATGACGTGCTATTCGGTGGAGATGATATCGCGCTCGTGCGCGAGTCTCGCGATCAACTCGTCGCCTTATTGCGCTGCGGAAAATTTGAGCTTCGAAAATGGGCGAGCAACTCGCCGATTTTGCTCGCTGATATCGATTCGTCAGATCACGGCTTAGTAATCACCAAACAAATCGCGATCGACGATCAACTAAAGGTGCTCGGCATCGCTTGGAATCCGTCGCGCGACGTATTTCAATTTAAAGTGTCACTCGGAAGTTTGACTCTTCAGAGCAAACGCGCCATTCTCTCTGCGATTGCAAGGCTTTACGATCCATTGGGGTGGGTAACTCCCGTCACTGTTTCTGCAAAAATTATCATGCAACAGTTATGGGGAGTTCAAATTGAGTGGGACGATCGAATTCCTGACTCGCTTCTCTATAAACGGAGCATGATCTATGCGAAACTCTCGCATCTCAATGATCTTCAGATCAGTCGTTGGACCGGAGTCACGGCTGACGCATCACATGCGGAATTACACGGCTTCGCCGACGCCTCCACACTCGCGTACGCCGCCGCGGTTTATCTCAAAGTGACATCCGCTACCGGTCAAGTCACGATTTCCCTGCTAGCGGGAAAATCAAAGATAGCGCCGATTTCTCCCCTCACCGTTCCTCGTCTCGAATTATCAGCTGCTCTGCTTCTTGCGCGTCTTATCAACGTCGTTCGAAATTCTCTCTCTATCAAATCCATTCCAGTTACGTGCTGGACAGATTCTACAATTGTTCTCGCGTGGTTACGCTCTCATCCATCTCGATGGAAAGTTTTCGTTGAAAACAGAGTGCACGAAATTCAGTCTAACTTACCGGATGCTGATTGGCGTTACGTGCCTACTCAAGACAATCCCGCGGATTGCGCGTCGCGTGGATTGTACGGCGATGAGCTGCTTGCTCACTTCCTTTGGTGGCACGGGCCATCCTGGCTAGAAAAAAACAAAAGAGGAGTGGCCCGAAGAACCTCCGTTTAAGTCTACCGACTCCCAAGTCGAGGAAAAAATCATCGTTTCTCACATCGCAAAGCCTCACGCTCAGTGGGATCTACAATCACGATATTCATCGTGGCCCAAATTAATTCGGATTACTGCATATATATTAAAATTCATCCATGCCCTACGCCGTCACAAAGGCGGTAATCAATCCATGCAGTCACCGGGTCACGCCCTCTCATCAGTCGAGTGTAATCTCGCCAAGACATTTTGGATTAAACAAATCCAAGCTGAGCTCTATTCGGACGAAATCAGCAAGCTAATTAAAAATCAAAATGTCGCAGCTAAGAGTTCAATCGTTACCCTCAGCCCATTTCTCGATCAAAGCGGAGTGGTGCGGGTAGGAGGTCGTTTACGTCACGCCCCTTGTCCTTTTCGCGTGCGACACCCGATATTGCTCTCCTCGCACCCACTGGTGCGTCTTATCGTCTTGCAAGCGCATCTACGCGCTTTGCACGGAGGGACACAGCTCACTCTGACCACCCTCCGCCAAGACTACTGGATCATTCGCGCTCGAAGCCTGGTAAAATCCGTCATTCATAACTGCATAATTTGCGTTCGGGAGCGCGCCGCCGTGCCTATGCAATTGATGGGCGATCTCCCAAAAATGCGCGTCTCGCCCCCGCCACGTAGCTTCTCGCATTGTGGCGTTGATTACGCCGGGCCGGTTAAGGTGCGTGCGTCCGCCGGTCGAGGCATTGCATCACGAAAGGCCTACATTGCCTTATTTATTTGTCTAGCTACGCGAGCGATCCATTTAGAGTTAGTCAGCGACTATTCATCTCAAGCCTTTCTTAACGCGTATGTAAGATTTTGCTCTCGTCGAGGCCTTCCACACGCGATGTACTCAGACAACGGCACAACCTTCGTCGGTGCCGAGAAGGAGCTCACGATCGCTTATCGATCCGCTCTTCGCGATCCTCAGTTCTTAAATAAAACCGCGTGCGACAATATTCAGTGGCACTTCATTCCGCCATCTGCGCCCCATTTCGGAGGGATGTGGGAAGCAGGCGTACGTAGTGTGAAGCACCATTTGCGTCGCATTCTTGGAAATCACACTCTTTCGTTTGAAGAGTTCACAACTTTCTTATGCACCATCGAGGCATGTTTAAATTCGCGTCCCATTGCGCCCTTATCAGATTCGTTCGATGATTATGATTGTCTAACTCCGGGACATTTTTTAATCGGCTCGGCTCTTACCGTCGCTCCTGAGCCGTCGCTTCATCACCTCAACGAAAATAGATTATTAAGATGGCAGGTTGTGCGCCACGTAGCCGAGCGCTTTTGAAAAAAGTGGTCTCAGGACTACGTAAACACCTTGCAGCAAAGGAGCAAATGGCGCAACCCTCGACTTTCGCTAAAAATCGGGCAACTTGTACTTTTGCGTAGTGCTGCTCTGCCTCCCTGCAAATGGGAACTCGGGCGTATTACGCGCCTCCACGCCGGTTCGGACGGTCTCACACGCGTCGTTACGGTGAAAACCGCCACGTCAGAGTTCAAGCGTCCGATCGTTCAGCTATGCGTGCTGCCCGTCGAAGATAATGCATCCAACGACTCGTGATATTCCGTTGCGTGTCTCATTCTCTTTGCGTTAGATATAAGTTAGTTATAAGCTGCGTCTCAGTTCGCCAAAGCGGGCGGCTGAGTATCATTGTATAAATGTAAATATATGCATCACGTTTATTTGGAAAAGCCTTCTAGCTTTCATTGGCAACCTATCGTTAGGATAGCTCGTATGTGTCAGCAAAACTGCGAATTTAGTAACTTTGCCGTTATTTTCATTTTCTTTGTTGTTTGCGTTCGTAATGTTGAAACTACGTTTCAAGGCGGGCGGTATGTTCGAGAACGAGTTCGATCGTCTATTTGTTTTTCGTTTCGTCGCGCAAACGAAGCTTCGAGAAGCGTGCTTCTCGCGTGATCATCGCATGGCCCTATTCTTGGGTTGCCGTGATGGGCGGTCCTTTACTTGTTTTTCGTACAACCAGCGACGATCAGGCGAGCGCGTTACCGTTCGGAGCAACGCGACGCGTAGTCAGTCGGCGTATCGAAATCATCGGGCAAGCTCGTCGTCTCCGCGAATCTCGAAAACTTTGGTGATCGCGCGGTGTTTCTCCGGCGTGTATTATAAGTGATTATAACACGGTCCTACCTCTCCGTCTGTGTTGCATTGAGACACACGGGATTCAATCACCGCTATTGCTCCTGCGGAAAAGCGAACAAAGTTATTCGGAGTACCCGACGGCTTGCCCGCGAGTCAAGTGTGACTCCACGCCGCGAATGAC
>NW_020211668.1:13987-19568 GCF_003070985.1 Temnothorax curvispinosus | reverse complement strand
AATATCAAATCTCTCTTACAACTGACCTTTATCAACTCAACAACCAAATTAATTATATGCAATGGATTAATAAAATATTCTCCTAAAGATCTCCGTTCCACCATAATTGGTGAAACGCACTGTTCATCTACCGGAGGACACCGAGGTGTTACGAAAACATATAATAGAATAAAACATAATTACTATTGGGAAAATTTAAAATCTGACATTCAACAATGTTTACAATGTCAATTGAAAAAGTTAGTCAGAGTAAAAACTAAGCAACCCATAATAATTACCGACACTCCAGAATCTTCTTTCGATAAAGTAGCCATGGATATTGTAGGACCTCTTCCCACCACTGAAAGAGGCAATGAATATATTCTTACAAGACCAATTAACCAAATTCTGCATGGGAATACCCTTACCAAATCAAACTTCGGAAACAATAGCAGAAGCATTTGTGGGTAGATTTATATGTGTATTAGGAGCACCCAAGGCAATATTAACTGACCAAGGAAGAAACTTTATTAGCGATCTAATGAAAAGAGTCGCTAAGATATTCAGAATCCGTAAATTTCGCACTATCGCCTTCCACCCTCAATCAAACGGATCGTTAGAAAGATCACACCTCGCGTTAGGTGAATATTTGAAACAATACGCCAATGAACAGAAACAATGGGATAAATGGATTGGATTAGCAATGTTTAATTACAACACCAGTGTACATGAAGCGACGAAACACACTCCATACGAATTAGTTTTCGGAAAAATTGCAAGGATTCCGTCTAACGAACCCTTGACTTCAGAAGATAAATTAGCCAACTATGACGAGTATGTAATAAACCTCGCCACTCAGCTCTATAATATACAGACCAACGCTTGTAAAAATGTCGTTCAGGCCAAATTAAAATCAAAAAAATACTATGACAGGAAAATTGATCCTCAAACCTTTAAACCTGGAGATCATGTGTTCCTATTAAAAGGGCCGAAACCTGGAAAATTCGGAGACCAATACACCGGTCCTCACGAAGTTTTAGAAATACTGAATAAAAACAACGTGAAAATCAAAATCAAGAAAAATAGCCGAGTTGTACACCCCAACCGATTGCAAACTTTCCATATTAAACCAATAGATAAATAAATAAATAAATAGATAATTAAATAACCAAATAAATTAATAAGTAAATAAATAATAGGGGATACATTGCAACAACAACCAATAAGGCCATATAACTTTCAGAAGGACGCCCAGATCTTAGGAAAGATCACAATATTAATAATAACTATATGGATACGACAAGTTTATGGGATAATAGGATACGACTGTGGGTCTCCAGCCACAAATTTGACGACCTTATTGCTGATAAACATTGAAGAATGTGACATTCCATTGCCGAAGGTCACCTCCACCCAAGTTTTTATGCACTTACTCCAGCTTACCGAATTCGAATCGGTGAAAGTAATGCAATGCAAGGTTGAAGTCGATCGTTCGATTAGAGTGTGTAGAATGTTTTCTCGCAACTCAGACGTTCATAATGGAAAGTATTCGTACGTAGCCGATGTCACCAGAGATGCCTGCACCCAAATGCATACCTATGGAAGCCTTGAAATATCAGGCACTATCATAACCGGATTGAAATCAAACCAAAGTGCCAGTCGTCCAGTAACCTTAGCCGGAGTCGTGGATTCCGACGGAGATTGTACCGGAGGGGTATATTCAGACCCTTACGGATCATGGACAAATGTTCTTGTACTTGCTTCCGTTACAATTACTCTACAAGATTACACCGCCGATGTTAAACTAAGCACCAACCGTTTATATCTTAGATCAGGAGTAGCTTGTGATTTTAGTACCACCCAATGCACTAACATAGAAAGAGGAAGTACCTATTGGAGCCCTATACCCGACGAAGCCTGTAGATTCACCTCATATAACCAGTTGTACAGAGGGTTACGCAGAAAAGGTAACCGACCTCGTAAACGAGCGTTCCCAGATCATGTATACTGTTAATGCTCAAGATACCGTCTTCTCTTTGACCAGCACTAGCCGATATCGAACATGTGGATTCCTTTTTATCCGAACCGAACATCCCAAATTAGTAACTGTGGAAACCTTACCCGAAGATAACCTTGCTAAAGGCACCGGTCGCGTAGCTAATCTCGACCTTTTTACGTATATGAATTCAAAATTCGTTTACGTGGAAAAGCACATCCGCGGTCAGCTCAACCAATTGTACAGAAACATCTTGTTACAACAATGTAGACTTGAGCTAAAAATGATGCAGAATGCCTTGGCAATAGCTGCACGGTCCCCCGACATCTTCGCGTACCACTTTATGAAAGGACCTGGATATATGGCCCTTTTGGCCTGCGAAGTAATCCACATAGTAAAATGCGTCCCAGTTGAGGTAAAATTGACCCATACTGAGGACTGCTACGAGCAACTTCCAGTAATACTAAATAACAGAACCCACTTCCTAACACCGCAAACGCACATACTTCTACGACAAGGGACACAGATTAACTGCAATTCATTTGCACCTCCCATGTACCTCCTAGGAGACGCATGGTATAAGATTATGCCAAAACCGGTGGAATCTGTGGCACCCACCATCATGAAGCCCATGACTAAGCCCGTCTGGAGATATGTGAGTCCCGGAGCATTAGCTACCAGTAGCATATATACACCAAAGGATCTCGAAGACCTAAAGGACCATATAATGTTTCTTGCCGAGCGACCTGCGGTCCTTAATACCGTAGCGAGAGGAGTGATGGGGCAATCAACCTCGTTACATGGAGGATCCATTGCCAACTTGATCGACGAGGCATCAATTGAAAAATATGCATTATCCGCTTGGCAGAAATTCTGGAGCAAATTTTTAATCTTCGGCAACATTAGCGCCGGAATGATTGGGATATATTTATTTATAAGAATCTTCAAACTGATACTAGATACTCTCCTACACGGGTACGCTCTTCACACAGTATATTAATGGTTCGTATACCTGATAGGAGCCATATGGGATTCCTTGACCCAACTCTTATTACATCTAGGGAAAAGGAAACCTGACACCGAAAGACCCACTGCTCCAGATAGATCGGAGGAAGAGAGACAATCTCTTGAGCCACAAACTCACATGACAACTAATAACGGACCAGGACATTCTTTTTCATTCGGGAGACCTCTCCTCCCTCTGAAGGAAACTTCCACTTACACTCTTGAACTTAAAGGATAATAAAATTAATAATAATAATAACAACGATAGATTATATTTTCCCGGTCAATGTACTGTCTCTTACTATCGGTATCCTTCGACGCCAACCCTACTGTTTTTAACTGCATGCTACGACATGCAGGGAAATCAAAACGTCACTATTCTTTTATAGAAATGGAAATTGAGTGTATCAACCCCCGACTTTTGACCCGCGGGCCACTAAGGGTCAAGGTCATAAAGGTAGAATCCCCCACCTTCTTATGGGTTCAATTGGAAAACTCGCGTGATGACCTGGACGAACTCGTTGACGATCTAACGCGCAGGATGATGCGCAGGAGTAATTCCTTGCATATGCCACCCGACCGCGTGCTACCAGGAGAAGCAGTCGCCATCCGGAAAGGAAGACGTTGGCAAAGAGGGCTCGTGTACCAGATCGAAAGAAATGGATTGGTTACGATCGCCTTACGAGACTGGGGACGGGTCATCCAGCGACCTATATTTGACACCTACATCCTAGAAGACCGATTTTGCAATCTACCTTGACAGGTCATCCCCTGTGGGCTTGCAAATATCCAGGCTGTTGGAACAAAACCAAAATGGCCCCGGAGAGTAAACGATCTGACCAGACTACTGCTGGAACGACGGGAAGGATGGATCCGGATTCGCACCACTCTCCGAGATGAAGCCGCCGTGGTTAATTTCAAACCCAAACGCGAGAGTGAAGAAGAACTAGGCAACACGGAAGAATTGCTGATACGAATGGGGTGCGCCGAGCATGCTGACGAACAAATAACAAAAACACACCCTACAATTCTTTAGGTGAGGAACAAACACGCAAAACAAATATGTATGTCTATATATATATGCAAATATACATATATATATATATACATGTATATATAAAAAAAACACACACAAAAAAACAATAATAGCATATTTCTACACCTAATTTTAGCAACTACACCTATTTTAGTTATAGTTAGTTAATAACAATTGGTAATAAATCTTAAGGGATATATATGTATATATATATTTTTCTTGAAATAATTATTGTTACAGTTAAATGCATTAGAGAATAACGTATGGCTGTCTTCTTTCAAAAAAAAGGGGAAAAAGAGATATAGAGGACCTATATATTCCCCCTCCTCTTTCCTTGAAATATCTACTGCAAGAAAAAAAATCTTGAAACCCACGGTACGTACCCGATAACGTTCCATGAGTTATCTTATGAAGAACAATCTGTTAGGCGCTCGCCCCCCCTTCTTTTTCTCCCTGTTAGCCTACATGACTCCATACTAAGCGAGACGCGTAACAATTCAATTGCGCCCAGCAAGGGCCAATCTGCAACACATGTCAAAGGGTACACAAAGAGTCAGGCCAGCAGAACCCGACTAAACCAAGAGTGAGAATCTCAGCGGTCACCGTACGGGTAAAATAACAGTTACCCTAAGCGGAGACTTGGCACAAAAAAAGGAAAGCGTAATAAACTTCCCGAAACCAGAGACATTCATGTAGTCAACCTATCCTCGTGACTTACGACTCCCGTCTCTTTCCCAAACTTAATCTCCGAACTCTAAAAGAAAAAGAAGACAACAAAAAAAAAAAAAAAAAAAAAATAAACAAATAAAAAAATACGTATATATATTTTTAAAGAATATATAAATATATAAATATATATACATAATATATATGTATATTAGCATATTTAGTCAATGTATAAGTATCTTTGTATGTATACATGTGCACGTAGAAAGAACTACCTTTTTTTGTATATGTAATTTCTATATAAAAAAAAATGTGTATATATATATATATATATATATACGCGCATCCGAATGTAACGCGTATGTATAAAAATAAGGAGGACTAAAGAATTAAGGAAGGGGTTATGGAGGTCGCCTAATTCTTTCCTCTTTCTTTAAATAAAACCAGAGGAATAAGCGCTATTCGGAGACGAGTGGTCTTCTAGTCTATTTAAGGCTTAGCACCAATTAAGCTTATGACGAAAGAAAGAAATCGCTCTTAAACCTACTTATTTTTGCAAATGTTGCGTCCATACGCCCCCAACATTTGTCTAAGGCGGGGGGTGTTACGTCCTGTGGACTCCACGCGATTGCTTCCTTTTGTAGAATTAAAATCGTAAACAGTGGTTATCAATTGGCAAGCGGATGCAAGCCGTTGCTCATTAAAAGTAAAGAAACGTAACTAGAAACTTCCCGTTGACTCGAACCCAATAAATTAAACAAGTAATGAATTTGTTGTGATCCAAGTGGTCCCAATAATTCCACGAAGCAGGGCAAAATTCAGTTACAATAGCGGGCAACGAAAATTCAATTAAAACGCGCGATAACGGGAGGCATGGGTCACCATAAATTAAAACGCCA
>NW_020211668.1:2053-10987 GCF_003070985.1 Temnothorax curvispinosus | reverse complement strand
CTGTACCTCTTGTAAATTCTGTGCGTGTCTACCGCCAACCCAGGGTCCTGCCAACGACCTTCAGCACGCCTCAAACATCGAGATCCGCGAGTCGCAACCAACAGCGCCGTGCAACTTCTTTAATCCCAACATCCGCTTACACAAGAGCCCACCAAATAGTAAGTCCGCAATCTCACTCGCGATTTTTAAATCGGATCCTCGGGGTTCACAAATAACATATATATATTTATTCTTTGCATATATATATGTTAAAAATTTTCATTTCTCCTTTTTAACTTCCCAAACTGATTAGACAATTATAATTTCTCACCCCTTACATAATAATTTTTAGTGACTAGCCGGAGTCGCAAGAGTTTAGCCCTGAAAATAAAGAAAAAATACGTACGTAGCCCTTATGAAAATGTGCCCTTTATTGCCATTAAAAAATGCCATTGAATTCCCATTGTTCCAGACGCAATGGAAATGAAGGCATTTTTGCCAAAGATAAAAAGTTCCACACAAAATCCCATTAGTATTGCCACTGGTTTTGCCGTTGGTATTGCCGTTGGTATTGCCGTTGGTATTGCCATTGGTATTGCCATTAGTATTGCCATTGGTATTAACACTGGCAATACCAATGGGATTTTGTGTGGAAATTTTTATCTTTGGCAAAAATGCCTTCATTTCCATTGCGTCTGGTAAACAATGGAAATTCAATGACATTTTAATAAATGGTACTATTTTGCCTTTAATATAAATATGCCTTCATTTCCCATTGCCTTTGGTTCAACGGACACAGTCTATATATATATATAATAATAGTAAATTTAAGCACGATCTTTCATTGAATATTTAAGCGTATTTATTAGAAAGTGGACTTTTAGACTTTTTTTCGGAAGATTTTAAAAAGTTATTTAATAAACTCTTGAAATGTTCTAACTTAATTGATTAATATCTTCGATCAATCGAGCTAAGAAAAACTTTGTATATAAATTAACTAACATTAAACAAATTTGCGTACCAAATTTGTTTAATGTTCCTTCATTTATATAGAAAATTTAAGCTCGATTCCTCGAGTTGGAGCATTTACAAAATTTTAAAACGTATAAAATAAAAAAAGTCTAAGACACTATAAATCTTATAAGCTCAAATGTTTTGTTATCTGACATCAGATTTTTTGAAATGTTTTCTGATTTTTTAATTCGGGTCAAAATTTTGAATTTCAAAAATTTATAACAAAATTTAAGCAAATACAATAACATAAAAAATCATGGGACAATTAAATCGGAACTGGTCAAGGTCAAAACGTTTGCCGAGTTGGCAATATATATATAATGCCTCATATATGTAAGGAACTGAATGTTTATTGCGATCTGGATCCAATATTGTAATACTGTCATGGTATCCACATTATAAAAGCTCGTCGTTTGAAAAAAAAATATATATATATACGAACTATTTATGACAAGTTTCGCGTGTGTATAAAAAATAGTCTTGTATGTAACTAACAAATACTATAGAATTGTTATAATTCTGTTATCAAAGATTAATAAACTTACAGGAAAATAAAATAAAATCAAAATAACTGATTATAAACAAAATAAACACTAAATAAAAACAAAATAATAAAATCAAAATGTAAAGGAAAAACTTAAGTTCCGATGATGTACTGGATCATCAATTCAGAATAACATATGTCCCGCTGATCATTATTGTGCTTGATCCTGATCTAGTACTTCCTTCTTGACCGACTTTCCAGTATTTGGTTTTCCGGATTTCTTGAATCCGACGCCGTTCAGTTTTTGAGCTTCATATTTCAATTTGCCTTTCATCGCATTTTTTATCTCCGTCTCTGTTGACCCTTGAATCTGCTGCTGTACGTAATCTGTAAAAACATTGGCATTTTGTAATACAAACCTGACAATTAATTATGTCATCAGAATCAGTTATTTTTTATTTGATTTCTATATACGCATACATAATAGATGTTTAATATATAAAAACAGAATATATGTATATAGAATGGATTACCAATGATGGCTCGGGTTTTCAACGGATCGAGTTGTTTCTTCTCTCGAACCTCGCCGCATTTGTTCCGACTTTTGTGCGTATTTGCAATTTTTCCTGTAAGAGACGATTCAGCCATCTCCGATTGCGAGAATATTACAGTCATCAAGTCTGTTGTTAACTTTGAAACTTTTGACGGGTGGCAGTTTTGCAACGTCTTTTTCGAGACGAGTACCCCGCCGAAGCTGATGCATTCCACTTGTTCCTAATATAATACAATTAAAAACTGCTAATGTAAAAGTGGAGGATGATATCCAAAATATTTTATAACATAAGTATAAAGGTTACGTTTAGCTGAAGTGATTGCTGTAGGATTGGATTAGTCACATTCTCAATTGCGACTTTGGTTTTGATTACCATATCTGAAAGAGCTATGGCATTTTCCGTCTCTGTTGCATCAATGGTACTACTATTACTGACGATCTCCAAAGGGTCATCAAGAAGCTGTTCAGCAAAAATTGTTATGTTTTCTTTATTGTCAGTTTCTGTTCCATCGACTTCCATACTCAAATTATCTATATGAAGCGAGGATTTTGATCCTTTCTCAATCAATAAATTGTTATTTTTTGGTCCAGCACTCGAAGGTTTATAGGTTACAGTGTCAAGATGCTTTGCGAGTTCTTTCTTGGCAGTTCGTATCATAGTTAATATACTATGTGCGATCTTCGACATTCCAATAATATCTGAAACAAATCCAGTTATATGTGGTTAATATAATGCAACTATACATCCGCATGTTTGTGATATTTATGAATGTAGTATATCGACTGATCTCTTTCGCAAGATCGTATCTCGATTTTACGCAGTTTAATTTTTTGAAGATCATCTGGTTATTACTGTTAAAAGATACGAGGAAATTTTGACAACTATAATTCATTTTTGGTAAACCATTTCAAGATACGATGTAGACACTATTGGCTTCGAGGTTTCCAGAATAAGCGTTTAAGCAGAAAAACGGAAATTGCGTAAAATTGAAATACGACCTTGCAAAAGAGATCAGTCGATATACAAGCAATGAATCAATAAATGTGTACTTACGAGGCGAAGTAGCATTCATCTCGGACAACTGCCTATTTTGCTTCTGCAGAAATTTGTTATGCTTCTGCAACTTCGCAATCTCTTGTTTGAAGTTAATTACATCACTTTTATCAGTCGTCGATGGAAACGATGAAGATGCTTGCACGTGGTGCAACAGCTCTTGTTGAGCCTTCTCCAAGGATTCGATTTTTTTCGTTTTTAGATCAATTTGTTTATTCTCTCGTTTTTTCACTGGTTTATTCTTTTCTTTTTCAAGATTCCTCTTGTTCAACGTTCGTCGTGGTGCCATCATGATTCGATCTAATTTAATCACGATTTTATATATTTTTTTATATAGGATTATTAGTAACACTTGATCGTATTCTAGGATGATATATCGTCGTTCTCGCTATTTCTGCAGCACTCGCGTTCACGTCTGATGTTTACGTTCAACGTTCTACTCTCCCGAGCTGCGTGGCGTCACGCGATCGCCTCATGGCTGCGTTCGGAAACGTTACCCGAGCGCACACGAGCACACTCCCCCTCTCCTTCTATCTCAGCAAGTTAGAAGGAGAAGGGAACACACTCGAGTGACGCTTCCGAACGCAGCTCGTGTGTATATACATACATATATAAACATAGCCGCGTCGCGCACGCGCACACCATCAGACTTCGCGTGTTTATTTAAATTTGCTACACAACGAATTTTGCAGTGCAAAGTGCATACTTAAAAATTATGAATCCGGGAAAACGGTATCGAAAGTATTTATTTGAAGATGGTGCTCCTGTTCCAAAGAGAACAATAGGAAGACGTCGAAATGATGAGATGGCGAGAACTGATAATAATGAACGATCGAACGAGAGCAATAACGATGATGATATAAGAATCGACGAGAATACAAATGCGAATTCACCAGCTGCATCGCTATCAGGTTATTAATTATTATTTCCAGCGAAAAATACTTATAATCTCGAACTTTATATATTTGTATCTAGAACGAATTATTTCATTGCGAACATATGTCATCTAGATGTACGAATTTCTGAGAATGAGCAAAGTGATGTTTCAACCGATGAATTATTCACCCTTCACTCAAGCTCTGCATCTTCGACAGAAGATGTAGACGTAATAACAATTGAAAAAGTATTCTTACGTCAAATAGATAATGATACCAATCAAGCTAACGATATTAATCCTGAAAATCTGGTACGTCATGCGACATATGAGAGTCTTTATTAAATGCAAATGCAACAAACAAATGCGAATAATATCAAATATTTTTTTTCTAGAGAGATGAAACACCAATATATGAGGGAGCACGTATTAACCGAGCTGAAAGTGAAGCTCTCATTATGGCATTTATCCTAAATCAATCTCTTTCAGAAAAGGGACTTGAGCATCTTTTGCAGCTATTGAATTGTCACATGCCCATTACGATATATAGCTCGAAATTTAAGTTTCTGCAAAACTTTCCCGTGATTCCTGCAAGAAAACACTTCTTCTGTAAAGACTGCGAAGATAATGTTGACTTTGGGAACAGCAATGAAGTACTATGTACATGTAAGACCAATAATGTTAAGAAAGAATTAATTGCTAATAACAAATATTTCTTAACACTACCAATAAAAGAAAAATTGAAAGATTTCCTGAATAATCCAGAACTAAATGCTCAGTTAAATGTGACAAAAAACAACACAAGCGATGTAACGTCAGGACGATTGTATCGTAAACTAGAGGAAAATGGTATCATTAACGAACATGATATTACCCTCCAGTTTAATACGGATGGTGTCAATGTATTTAAATCCACAAACTCATCGATGTGGCCTTTGTTTGTGTCGATAAACGAGCTTTCCCTTCAAACTCGGCGTGATAACACTATTTTGGCAGGACTTTTTATTGGCAATGGCATTTATAACCGAGTTAAAGGAATTACACAGTACGGGTCTCGTTATAAAATCACCGAATGGAAACGACGTGATAGTTTGTGTTCACGCTATAGTTTCTCCTGTCGACTCCGTTGCAAGGTGTAAATTAACATATTCTTCGCAATTCAACGGCGAATATGGGTGTCCGTAGTGTCTAAATAAAGGTTATTGCATCCCCAAAGGCAAGGGACACTGTCGAGTTTACATGCCTTTCTTGGGAGTTCCAAGAACGGAAGAGCAAGTATTGAAAGATGCTGAAACTGCGGTTGTGACAAAAAAATCAGTGCATGGTATTAAAGGTTTCTCGCCGTTAATAGAAATACCGATTTTCAATATTGTCAAATCTTTTACGCCCGATTATATGCACGCTGGTCTCCTGGGTGTTGTTTCGATGATTTTCGAATTGCTCTTTGATCCTGCTTATTCTAAAAAACCTTGGTCTTTAAGTAGATGTTTGCAGGTACTTTCAAAAAAGCTAGAAAAAATAAAACCTGTTTCAGAAGTAACGAGACTTCCTTCTTCGCTACTTACACGCGGTTTGTTCAAAGCTTCCGAATGGAGGTACATCTTATTATACTATTCTCTCCCCATCTTTAGCAAAGTGATGAAAAAAAAATATCTGGAACACTGGTTTTTACTTGTATATGGTTTCCGAAAACTCTTACAAAATAAGATAACGGAATCGGATATATGTAAAGCACAGGATTGCCTGAACAAATTCGTAAAATTTATGGGACCATTGTACAGCGTTGAGCATTTGTCATTTAATACTCACTTGCTATTGCATATGGCAGACAGCGTACGCGATTGGGGAGCTCTATGGGCTACTTCCACATTTCCGTTCGAACATTGCAACGGGATTTTAACAAGGTCTTTTAATGGCACGCGATCGGTTCTTCTCCAAATTTACTCTTCATATAAGCGTACAAGCATTTTAACCAAATTGAGTAAACATGTTTTTACAGAAAACTCATGTCAACCAGCTTATCAGTTATTTTATAATCTTCTGGAAAACCGAAAATTTAAAAACGTTATCCAAAAGGGCGCTCTAACCCTCCTCGGTAGAGGAAATCAAGAGAATGTAAACAATTATGACAGAAATGCAATAGAATTAACACTACCCGAATTAGATTATAATGATTTTAATTTATTTAGTTACAACCGCTTTATCTTTAAAGGGACTTTTTATTGCGGCCAGGCCTGCAAAAAAATATTAAGACGAGACAATTTAGTAGTTCAACTAATAGATGATCGATACATGGAGATTAATAAAGTCTTGAACGTAAGAACAAATAACAACGGCAGCTATTTTTTAACGTATGGAAATGAGTTAGTGATAAGTAATGAGTTCGAAATCGCGGATGAAGCATTAGGCGTATCTTCGTCCGATTTCATACAGACGATCAAAAGAGGAGATATAATGTATTATTTAATCGATAGTATTAAGCAAAAATGTTTGCGAATGACGGTAGATGATATAATGTATGTTACACCACTTGCAAATAGCTTTGAGCGAGACTAATAAATATTTTGCTGAATACATATTATTGAAAATAATAACTTTCCGATATTGTATATACTGTCACGACTTTGTTTGTACTCCCGGACCGCTCCGGGACGTGTGCCGGATCAAAAGGGCTTAGGAGAGCGGGATGGTAGGCCTCTCCAGTGATTTCCTCGCACCTCCGATACTCCACGAAATATTCCGAATGTTGGGCGCCAGACGCGTGCATTCGCGTCCACGAAATCGCGAAAACCTAAGCGAGACGCAAAACGAAGCGTGGAGGTGCGTGGAATCGGCTAGCTTGACCTAATCACGGGCGGGGTTAAGGAAGGGCAACGCGATTTTCGGCGGGGTGACACGATAATTCCATACTCAGTCAGATAACAAAGAAAATAACATTTATTGAGTACTGGTTGTCGAGAAAATAAATTCAATAAACAAATCAAGAAATTGAGTCTCTAATAAACACGCTGAAGGCTCTATTCTCACACAATTAATAATTCAAGTCGAAAACCGTACGAAAGCTCTGTCGCAATGATATCGTAACCTAACGCGAGTGAATCTGCTCGGGCGCAACGGGGAGGCGCCGAGTCATTTAACCAAGCAAGTCGCGATCTCGCTAATAACCACGGAACGCCATGAAGGACTACGCAAGTAACATCTAAACGCACGAAACGTGTGAACGCCGGTAATTTCTTAACGCGAATACAAGTCTAACATAATTAATCAATCGGCGGGAACGACCTTCGACCGCGATTAACAATGCCATCGACATTCCAACGCCAAATTCGAGATTATCCCGAGCAGGGACGCCATAGGACGTAACGCAATTAATATCGGACGCAACGTTTCTCAACGCGAGAGCACAATTATTAACCCGTAATAACGAGATCCGAACACCAATCGATACGCTAACACCGACGCTCGAACACAAGAATTTCCCGACGCGAAGAAACGGTAACGCGATTGACGAAATACCGGCCCGTATGCGGCCGTACACCAAGGTCGCGAGGACAACGTAATATGCTCGCGATATCGAACTCATTAACGCCTATCGCGATCTCCAGGGATTCGCCATAACGCTTGTACCACGGTTCCGCGGCCACGATACCGTCCCGAGGCCCTTCGCTCTCGTTATCGATCGCGAAATTACCTCGACCTTAACATGCGTTATCCCGAGCGAGAGCGTGCACCGGAGGGCGGCGTCGTGACTTTACATATTATCGCGATTTACGGGCAACCTCACCGGTGATATGCCTCCTCCTGGGCTCCTCGCCGTCACCTTCCTCCAACGATCCTCGATCCGCCAGACAATTTTCGAAATACCCAACTCGGGGTGGCTATCGCGTATCTTAACAAACGCGTCTTCTCGCCGACGGACGACCAGAGAGTGAAACGCTAGACCCGCTCGATTGCGGAATCGATACGGTACCCCTTCTTGAGGGGCGCGCGAGCCAATCGGGCGCGAGCTTGCAAGCCCGCGGTGTCCCGGCGCAGTGCTGTCGATACGAGATCCTTCGGGGCGGGCAACGGTCCCTCGGCGGCGTGCGACTCCTTAAAATTTTGTCCTTAGCGGCGGACGGAACTTCGCTCGTGCCGGTGTGCCTCCGGTTTGACCCTGGGGCGGTGGCCAGCCACCCCGTGGGTCGGTGTTTTGTGGAGATCATTTGCTGAAGCCGGGTGTTTACCCAAGCGCTTGGGGCCCCGCTATCGGCGGCCTTGTCCGTCGCTGCCGCACGTGCCGCCCGCCTGCCGCGTTGCTCTCGCCAGCCCGCGATCTCTGCTGCTTCCGCGTTTGCCACCCCTCCTTGGTTATCGATCGTCCTTGATTTCCTTCGCCAATTACTCCCTCGAAGCTTGCCGTGGTGCGGGTGAGGTGCCGCGCGTATTACATTGCAAAAAAAACAAAAGAAAGTAATCAGAATGCGGAAACGCGATTAAATACGACCCCTGGAGGTCTCGTCGTTGCCTCCCTGGTCCGTCCCTGGGCGCGAAATTCCGCGCCTTGTGACGGCGGCGGGGCGCCGCGACGGGGCGGCGAGCCGCAACGTCACAATACATGCATACATATATGTACATATATATTTACTGATATACATATTATTCATGTTTTCAATCAAGCAGAATATATGGAATTTCTTGTGGAAATGCGGAATATTGTATATCTCATATATAGAGTAGCAACGTGTAAGTGAAATATATATACTATATGTGTGTATTGGATGACAATTTATATGGCCATCAGGTTTAAAATGTGAAAGACAATAAATGCCATACAATATATTGTCTTACGCATGTTTACCATTGACGAATTTCCATTACAATTCACACTGAACAAATTGGTTGAAGGTAGAAAAATTCCATACAAATTTTATCCTTCATGAGTCATTGGCAGTTTCCATTACGCCTGTATGGAAAAAGTTGTCATTCGAATCTTG
>NW_020211668.1:0-2043 GCF_003070985.1 Temnothorax curvispinosus | reverse complement strand
TATGGAAAAAGTTGTCATTCGAATCTTGCCATTGCGTTTCCATTCATTTTATTGCCACTCAATATTTTCCATTAACTTTTCCATATAATTCGCATTGCAACTGTAGGGCAACCATACATTCACACTGACCGCCATTGAGCACTCAAGGGCACATTTTTATAAGGGATTCCCCGGTTCCTTCCGAGGAACTCAACCAGTTCCCCTATCCGGAGCTCCCACACTCCCTCATCCCTTTTTACCTACGCGACGATTACCGCGAGAGAACACCCTTTCCTGCGTTCTCCACCTCGAGCGTGGAGATTCTTTGCGAAATACCCCGGTTCCCTTTCAATAAACCCACTTCTCCCACGCTCTCCACCTCAAGCGTGGAGATCATTCCCGAAGTTATTTTAATAGATTGATTTTAGTAATAGAATAAAACACATAATAATTAATTAAAAATAAAAATGTTAACATAGAAATACAAGTATAACCACCTTTCACACACACACACGCACTCGTGACGTACACCCTTCTTTTTTTCTTTGTGGTTTTTTGAATTATAAATGTACTAACCGGGCAGGAGATCATATTAAATGTCGAAGCATCCCCTCAGTAATCCTGTCCGATGACCTCCGAACCAATGTAACACCCGCGTATTCTCCATACACATATACACACACCACACTAGATCCGTACCATTTGCGTTTTGTTTTTATGTTTTTCTATATACATATAAATGTAACTGGCTCAGTAATTTTCGTCATTTATAATAAATAATTGTAATGTTTTTAATTTCTCAAATTAATGTCTAATTATTTAATTTAACACCTCGTCACCAATCTCCCCCGCTCGCAAAATCGTACACGGTCCGATCCCAGGTAATAGGGATTGCATAATCCTTGACCTTAAACAGGACCGACGATCGCACGACTCGCAGTAGGCGTACGTAATAGCGTCCTTTCGGACGTTGACCCTCGACTGGAGCCTTCCCAAAAGTGCGTTCGACTCGAGGCACGCGTTTACTCGCGCAACCCGAGATAACCTTTAAGAATTCGGTTACGTCCTTCCTTACCCCGTCCCCTCTGGGTGGCCTTTCCTTCGCTTCCCAGTTTTCCTTTTCACTGAGACTCCCGGGGTTTATATATAATATATATCAGAGAGAAACCTGAGAGCGGCCATCCCGCTTCGGGGGACGCCTGTCCTAATCTGCCCTCTGAGAAAGTGGACGTCAACTACGGCGTTACGCTCGGTAACAATCAGAGAGAACTCGGGTAACGATACATGGGTTCGTATCCGTGCTATGGTTCGTGTCCGAACTACTCAGATGGAGGGGATGTGCTGGTCGCGCAAGCCCCTCCTCTGTCAGTGTACGCTCGGCACTCGGCAAGCTTCGCGCGGGGAGAGAAGGGCAGACATACGATCTGCTGTTTCCTTCTCTCTTGAGCTGTTAGAGGCCACGCATTTCGGGTATCGCCTCTCGTGTCTCGCCGAGCGCCGAGTCTCGAGTTGGCAAATCGACGATGCGCTATGTTACATTTATGTTTATATTTACGAGTTTTAATTGTTATATTTATAAATATTACAATTATATTTACAAAAAAATTGCAAATTAATAAATAATTTTTATTATACATAAAATCGCGTATGATCATGTACTTCCGTAGTTTTTGTACCGTTAAAATTAAACATAAAATTAATTAATTAAATAAATATTTATAAACATAAAAACTAAAATTCGTAAATGTATAGAAATTCCCGTTCTGACCAATATGCTTTTTTATCTAAAAAAAAAGTCACATTAAAAACATTAACTTTGGCATAATATTTAAATTTAATATTGAAATACATAATAATAGTAAAATATTAACTATCAAGAAAAAAGGTAGTTTATAGTGTTCTTTTTACTCTTATTAAATTTGCCAAATCACGAGCACCAAAAGAGGGATATTGGATTAAAATAAAAGCAATTTATTATACAAATAATGCACACGGTTAATGTTTCGACTATAGTTAGTGTTTAGTCCCGAATTCAATATACGCGCCACGCTCCCTCTGCGATAC
>NW_020211667.1:0-1220 GCF_003070985.1 Temnothorax curvispinosus | reverse complement strand
TTTAAATAAAAAAATCACTCACCGGCCGATGCGCAGCAGCGGAGTTGATAATACTGCATTCATCTGAAACATATAAATATTTTTGTATTAAAACAATGTCCAAGATAATCAATATAGTAAATAATTATATCGCGCCGTAAATTTTCAAAACGTAATTTTAACAGATATCTTATTTTAAAATGCAAGAATTGCAAGAAACAATCGCGGCCGCCGACGCCGACGCCGACGCCGCAAGCGGCTGTATGTTTCCGCGTTGACTTCGCATAATTAATCCGCGAAAATCGTATTACAAATAATATTACAACCGAGCGAATAAGAGAGACGTGACATTCGCGACGTAATTCTCTTCTCGCGTATGCCGGAGATCGAACTCCGAAATTCCGAAATTGCGCCGGAGTTAAACCTCGAACGAATACTGGCAAACGATTACTTTACGTAACGTACACTATAGATTTTCGGTACTGATAGTGAATATCGAAACGCAGCCTGAGTACCCATGTATGGGCGAATCAAGTGACACTTGAGAAAATCCGTCACAGGACAGCGAAATAAGAAACAAGTAATAAGTAATTACTCACCCTACAGTTGCTCCGCGGTCGCCCGATGCCTCCCAGGCCTCCTCCTCCTCTCCTCGGTCCTCCTCCGTTGTCGCATCTCCGTTGGCGCACTCACTCACGACGTTCACGAGCGAAAATATCGTCACTTATGATCGCGCGACACTTTCGACACTTTGCACGGCACTCCCGGGATTAATCTCGCGCAACGCGGCGGCGAATGAATTACGGCGGAGAAGTTACGAACAAAACTACACGATCCGATCGACACCTGTAATGTCCCGCAGGTAGACGATAACATGGCGGAGTCAGGCGGAGAGAATTTCGTAAATCGCACGGCCAACTTCACTCGGAGCCAACTTCAACCGTCGCGTCGCGAGGACGCTACACTTGCTGCTTGTCAGCCGCCACTACAATTAAATCATCGATTTATGAACACTGTGTCTATCACCCACGATCGCCAGATATCGAGACACGATCAAATACGAAGTTAACGTAACCGTACGACGTTAATGGAGACTGCGATCATTAATTAAACACTCGATTTAGGGTCCGCTCGTATTCTTTATCCGTGTTCCGAAAACTTCATTCCGAAGCCGCGCGACACGACGCGAGACCCGAGACCCGAGTCAAGATGACGGTTATGAGAAAAGCGAGACCGAAAGA
>NW_020211666.1:0-1828 GCF_003070985.1 Temnothorax curvispinosus | reverse complement strand
ATACATATATATATTTATCTACTACATATCACACAGTCTATATACATTGGTGGAGTCTTAAACCTCCACACCGGACCACTAAGCGCTTTGCGCTTACTCGCTCGACGTCGCGGCGGGCGTTGCCTCGGCTCCGGACGTCCTCCGCGTCTGGTACGCAGCCTCCTGGCCGCTCGTCCCCGGCTGTTCACCTTTTGACCGTCTGTCGGTCGATCCGGGTTGCTGGCGTTGCAATTGGATTATGGGCCGCTTTGCCGGCACCGGCCTGGTTGCCCATATCCCTTTACCAATGTAGTATGCATCGGTCAACGCCGCCCCGGTCCTCGGCGAGATCATGACGCCTCTGGCTGCGTCTGGTGGGTCGCGGTCATCGGACGGCTGCAAAGTTCCTTTTTGAAAATGAAACTTTTTTTTTATTTAACCCGACTATTTCCTGACTATTTTTTTTTAACCTGACCATTTCCTGACTATTTTTTTTTAACCTGACCATTTCTTGACTTTTTCCTGACGGACCTGACCATTTTCTGACTTTTCCTGACCTTGCGACCGTGCGCAAGCGCGGCTCACATCGCGGAGTCCCAGGCGCCTAAGGTAGTGCTGCGGCGCCTTTCCGAGGAGGCGGTGCGGCTGCTGGCGAGGCAGGTTAGGTTGTAGCCGGACGGAGGATCGACGTTAACCACACGCCCTCGAGATCATTAATTATCACGGTCGCCACTCGATTTTAACCTCGGCCTATCGAGAAAGATACTGATGAATGACCAACCTTTTGTTGACTTTGCTAATTCCCCTCTCTACGACTTTGTTTCAGCTCCCATCTGTCTCCGGATCGACCCGCTGGACCTGTTGGACCTATCCGCTCAAGAGACTTCCTTCGCTTCTGCTGGACAGCACCGCTTGGCTGGGCCTCAGCCTCTGTGCGTGTTCGTCGATGGAGGATTTTGGGCGACCGACAGGCAAGATTACGATTGGGATAGGTAAGTCTTTGCAGGTTGTCTCAATCGAATAATCGTCACACGTAATTTCCGTAACCAAAGGTAAAATATAATTTATTTCCTTTTGTTTTATAGCTACGTTACATGGACTCGCGGAATTACGCACCGTTGAGCGGGATCGTTCTCGCTCTCGCTCGTTGTTAGCGCACGCGTTGAGATTAATTTATCTATCTTACGCCGATGCTCCTGACTACAAGAAGCCAACACAATACGCTGAGTTGGAATATAGGAAGTGAGACGAATTCCCCGATGCGAGACCGTTCGCATCGAGAGCCGAGAGACGAATCCTCGATTCCTCGGCTCGGCTGGCCTACCTCGATCGAGTGGGGATCGCCCCACTTGTCGCTATCGCCCGACACCTGTGCCTACAAACGGCAGCTGTGTCAATAGCCTCGTGAATGGTCTTATTGTTTCGCGCGTAAACACCTTTTGTTCACAGCCGTACATCTGGCCAACATCTGTATGCCTCGCTACGCAGTAGCGCAAATACTTCCGCATTCCGCTCGCTTTCACTTTTCGCACAAACATGTTTACGCTCACCCGTTACCAGAAGGTTCTACAAGTTTCTGCTCACCGAGCGCTATGATTTCCTATGCTAATTCTCATCGCGGGATCGTTACTGCGGTTTTGCTTCGCCTCCACCTCGCGTTGCCTCCTTTGCCTCGCCGCGCTTGGAACCCATCGGGAATTGATGGATTGACTACGCGGTGTTTCCACCTTACGCTCTTATACGTCGATAATCCGATTCTGCCTACGGTCGGCTATTTCGCTTTGCCGCGCTCGGGTTGCATTGAAACTCGCTGGATACGTTACCCGGCAATTCCGCCTCGCGTTGCTAC
>NW_020211665.1:0-3814 GCF_003070985.1 Temnothorax curvispinosus | reverse complement strand
TTGGTAATGCAATTTTCTTGTAAATCTTGTCGAGATTCTAAGAATTCTTTTCAATATATTTTTAGAATACTACACCCAAAAAAAAATAATCTCAGTTTTAGCGGAATCCGCTAAATTTTAGCGGATTTTACTCTTATATATGGCCTCAAGAGGAATCCTCTAAAATGAAGAGGAAAATATTCTAAACACAATATTTTTACGATTAGAGGACTTTCTTCTTGCATCTATAGTACGATCTTGCTATTTTTAATATCAATGTTTTCTTGTATACAGATTATATAATATTGTTTCAAGAGGACAATCTTGCTATTCTTAATATCAATTTCCTCTTGTATACAGATTATATAAATTTGTTTAAAGAAGACAATCTTACTATTTTTAATATCAATGTCCTCTTGTATACAAATTATTATACAACATTGATTAAAGAGGAATATTATATATTCTTACCGGATTTTTTTTTTTCAAATAAAAAGAAGAAATTCTTATGAAATTTATTTATTGCAGATAAATACAATCCTTATTTCCAGAAGTGCAGGTAGATGTACGGTAGATGCACTTCTGTATATATACATTCTGTATACATATACATATATTATTTAAATATTATATATTAGAAAAAAAATTATATTATAATAACGTATAGCGAAACGAAATATATGTAGCTGCACTTCTCGCTCCAATTCTACAATACGTAGGCATACGTGATATAAGATCATCATAACAAACAAAGAACCAAATATTGTTTTCATGGACTTCAAAGCTACAAAGATGCTCATCATAATCAATGGTATCAAACATAATCAAAAGAAGAAATACATTATTTGATTCTTTGCTATAGGTTACAAACTGTATTTTACCAAATATAGGTAAGTTGTCTTCGTTGTCTGTTACAGCGACACACATGCTTTTTTTGAAGTGTTCTAAATATTCTGACCCATGAAAATAAAGTTATTTTTTTATTCATGTTTAAAGGCAAAATATGACTAAAAAAAATGTTATTTTCTACATCCGTCACATTAACTTCTTCACTAACTCCGAAACAAAATTTATCACCAAGAGGCTGTTTCGATAAAAATCGAGCACATAGATTCAGCTGATGCTTAATAGCAAGGGTTAAGGGCAAATTTCTGCGTGAATTAGTAGCACGAGCTGCTTGTTTAAAAGGCCTGTGTTTCGCTTCCCAACGAAGACAACATACGAACCATAGCGGACCAACATTACGCATGATCTGAGGATAATGTAGCATATAATGATGCTTGGGCTTTAGAGTCATGTGGGGGAAAGCACTTAGATACATTTCATGATGTTCTGATATCAAAGTAGCCAAGTATTTTAATGATCTAATGTTAACATAAGGAGCTGTGATAATATCCACGATTGATTTAAGTTTTACATAAAGAAGCCAGCAATCATCTTCTTCGGGAATTAAATCGCCAATCATTAGTCCAAAATATCGGACGAAACACAACATTTCACTGGAAGAGAATCTTAATTTTACACTAAGCAAGTGCTCTCTATTTATACGTGGCACAGTATTACCCGATTCTGTCGGACCATAATCAAAATAAAATATTCGGTTATTCCAAGTTTCAAGGGACAAGTATTTTTTAACATAAACTAAGTTATATATTATAAGAGCTAAATCGTACGAACATACTCCTTCCAACAGGTCATGCATAATGTCGAAGCAAATGCTTAATATAAAAGAAAAACTAGGAATCATATCCCACACACATTGTTCTTTAATACCAGTCATTGCCAAGTTCTGTATGTTAACATCATCATAGTATGTTTGTACTGTTCGTAATTTTTTATCATCAAAAACAGTTGTAGTGGTCATTTCATTTCTATGTAGCTTACACATTCGACAAGGGTAATTTGCATTAAATCCTTCGGATAGCCCACAAATGGAATGTATACCTAAATTATCCCCAAGCAATAAACACATGCTGAAATAAATGTGTTCTTTTTTTCCATTATGGGGTACGATTAATCCATTTTGCTCTAAATCAATCAGATCTTGAATTATTGGTTGAAATAAGTTTTTATTTCCATGAATCTTAGCATCAGACAAAAACAAACATCCCAAAAAAATATTTTCAAGCTTCGACATGTACTCTTGCGGTAGACATGCTATAGTATAGTATAGAGCTCCCAATTTATGATCACCCGCATGTGACCCTGTAATGTTATCTGGATCCATGTCATCAAAAAAAAGAAAAAGTGGAATCACAATTTTACCTTGAAAATGACTGGCTACCTTTTTTTTCCACATTTCAGCCTGAACAACATTAGTCAATGGTTCATCCGTTTTGGTTAGACGTTCTAAATGTGACAAAATTGTCTGAAGACACCCTGGTAACTCAATAAAACGTTTTAAGACCTCCTTCATTGGGACATATTGACCAACATCTAGTTCATGATTCATTATTGTTTTGTTACTCTTCGTTCTTGGTCGATAATAACTACCAATAATATAACTAACAGGAGCCACATACTGGTCACTATCTTTAAAAGCGTTTAGTCTTTGATGATCAGTTTGTAATCCATCAAAAATATTTTCACAGGCATCAAACATGAGACAAAGTTCCTGCAGATCTTCACTTCTGCGGTTAGGGTTTTGCAGTATATTAATAACTTTATTTTTTAACAAGTTAATGTATCCACTAGTCAAAAGTTCCGATAATGAATCTCATGTACAATCTCTTGAACATAAGTTCTATTTAGAGTGTTAGAAGCATAAAGTTTTAAAACGAAAGCAAGAGAAGATGTCACCAAAGCTTTCTTGAAATCATAATTTGAAATATCAAGATTTTCTACAGCATTTGTCTCACATGGTTCAAAGTCCATTGGAAAAGTTGGAGAGTCACTTTCATTTGGATGTTCTACTATATTTCTTTCAAGACTAGCCTCTAAAGACAATGTCGTGTTATGTGAACTATCGACTCTTTTAGAGTAACATTTTAGTAAATGTCGTTTAAAGGCTCGCAATGAAGGACATATTTTAATACAGTTAGAAACAGGGCATGTCACAGCACTATGCGCTTGAAGAGGATAAAATACTTTTATGTGTGTAATTAGAGACGAAGGGGTCTTTGAAACACTTTGACATATATAGCAAATTAGTCCCATAATGGAAGTCAGAATAATTATCAAATCATTAACAGGTCACTTAATGTGAACTTTAATATAAAATGTAAACACTATTAAAAAACCGTCGAATTAAAACTATTGATCATTGACTAAGTTCTTCAGCTGTTACACAACACAATATACATCATAACAGTCATATAAATAGCTTAGTTTAATCTACACAGCCTTTTTAACAATGGAGATCACTGAACTTCAAACAACTTAAGAAGTATAAGTATTACATACAGCTTGAAATGACTTAACCAGTGCAGCTACTGCAGAATTTTTTTTATCATAAGAAGTGGATATTCCATACAACGCTTGCTGAACAAAAAGCCAAGTTCCTTTAGCCTCATATGAATATTCGGTATTAAGGGAGTGTATAGCTTTGAAACATACGTCAAATGCCTTCACGATGCTGTTGAATTTGTATTTAATGTTGTCTATGACAACATAACACGTATCAAATTTTTCTACAGAGGCTCCAACAACAGCAATAAAGGGTTGCACTCTTTTGTTAAGTTTTAAGGCCACTTCCTGTCTCCTCTTTATAGCAGGTATTAGATCTCCAGGTACCTGCATGTTAAAACATAAATAATTAAAAAACATAAATAATTAAAAAACTACTACAAATATAAAACATGGTAATGATAATGGGTGTTTACAAAGAAGCGCTGGG
>NW_020211664.1:0-6750 GCF_003070985.1 Temnothorax curvispinosus | reverse complement strand
CGAGATCATTCCCCCAGAGAAGAACGAAATCCAGGATCGGGATCGTTTACCAGGTGGACGAAGGATAAAACTAACAGAAATTCCTCATCCGGATGAGGAACTTCACATTACAAAACCAATACACGAATCGAAGCCGACCGTCCGCGCAAAAGAGTCACGACCCACCACCAATAGTACGAATCGAAGATCGATCCGTCCGCGCAAAAGGATTCAGTCACAAGAACCCATCACCAATAGCAGGAGGCACCAGTACACCATCCCTGTCCGAGCCAAACCATCGCAGTGCTCGGCAACAGCAAAATCGCTCACCCTCCCCGATCCCAAAAGAAACCGGGTAAAGGGAGCGAAGAAAAACACAACGAGGAGTCACCGTCCCAGATCGAGAGATCCCCCCCAGGGGACGACCAACCGCGCCCCGACACCACAAAAGGCTCGTGGAGCTCATTGACGAGCAATGAGTCCAGAGCCCAAACAGCGGCAGGTGACGGACCCACGGCCGGCCGACCCCAAGGGAGGACCCACGACCAGAAGAGGGGCGGGTTCCTCGACACAAGAGAGAATGTTCGCGGGAAAAAACGCAGAGTCCCAGGCATCCCAGAGGCAGCGAGCGCCGGCCGCCCCAAGGCTGAACTCCCCCCCCCCCAGAGATCCGGGAACGTCGCCAGAGGAGACACACCGGACCCCGAGAGGGAAGCAGCCCAAAGAAGAACAACCGGCGCACGCCCAAAAAAAAAAAAACGCCCGGGAGACCCACGCCGCACGATACATAAAAGGCATTTACAGAGCGCAAAAGAACGAATTACAATAATAAATCTCGCAAGGGAAATACAAATTTAAGTCGGAGGGTCTGGGTCGTCGTCCTCCGCCGCAAGATCCTGATGAAGTCGCTGTTGCTCCCTAAGTCTCTCGTCCTCTTCCTTGCGGCTCATGACCCTCTCCGCAAAGGTCGAAAAGGCCTTCCAGGACTCGCGCGAGCCACATATCTCTCTAATGACGGCTGCCAGGGACAAATCCTGACCGAGGGCAACCGTCAACTCGCCACGCTCTAGACCCCATCTGTCGCAATCCGACAGGGTATGCTCCGAAGTATCAGGCACATTGCTGTCGCAGTAGCGGCAGATCGGGGACTCCTCCTTCCCGATCCTGTGAAGGAAGGCCCCGAAGCAGCCGTGCCCCGTCAACAGTTGAGTAACACGAAAGGTCAAAAACCCAGTCTGTCTTTCAAGCCAAGCAACCAGGTTAGGCAATATCGCATTTCTGGTTCTTCTTCCGGGCAATACGTCGCGCTCCAAGTGTGCTGCCCATTCTCTCCTGAGAACGGACTCCTCCTCCGTACGCACGTCCGACGGAGAATCCACTGTGTAGGCACCAGTCCGTCTAAGCTCCCTGAGACGATAATACACCCGGCTGATAAAAGCGGCATACAGATGGATGGGCGGAATTCTCGCAAGCAGAGTAGCCGCCTCGTACGAGACCGTCCTATAGGCCATTATGGTCCTCTGGGCCGTGAGTCGAATAGCTCGCTGCAGGATACGTTGCTTGTTGCCAGAATTTCGCAGCTCGTCAGCCCAAACAGGGGCGGCGTACAAGATAATAGATGTTATAACACTATAGTAGAGTCGACGCTTGCATTCGATGGGTCCCCTAAGATTTGGGAGGATCCCGCACAGCGCTCGCCCGACCCTGCCGACCTTCTCCGCCAGATACTTAAAGTGGGTGTTAAAAGCCCACTTGTTGTCGATATAGACACCCAGGTACTTCATAGAATTCTTAATCCAGATCCTAACTCCCCCAAATTCAAAGGATGAATTCCGCGGTACACGGCCGAAAAACATGGCCTCAGATTTAGACCAGGACGCGCGGAGGCCCAAAAAACGGATGTTTATGAGGAGCCTCTCCAGACACTCGATGACCAACTGACGGGCATCGTCGAAGTCATCGGCAACCACCACCAGCAACGTGTCGTCCGCAAAAGAGATAAGATGGCAATCGTCGAATAGCAGGGCTCTCAAGACGTAATCATACGCCAAGTTCCACAATAGAGGACCCAAAACAGATCCCTGTGGGACGCCTCTATTTACTCGACGGAAACGTCGTCCCTCGCTGGTGTTAAACCTGACCCTTCTATTAGTAAGGAAAGAGTCAATTATTTTACGGATGTAGATTGGAAAATTTTTGACCCGCAAGGCCCTTCTGATCCCCGGAAGTTTGAGGGAGTTGAACGCGTTCTCGATGTCCAACGAGAAGGCAAGAGCGACCCGGCCATTATCACGTGCATCAGTGACAATCTCCTTAAACAGGCGCAGAGCGTCGGTAGTTGACCGCGCCCTGCGGAAGCCAAATTGATTACTCGATAGATCGGATGGTGGATTCTCCTCCAAGAAGTTGTGCATCCTGCCGGCGATGACGCGTTCAAAAGTTTTCCCCACTTCATTAAGCAGGCAAATTGGTCTTGCCTTCGGGACCTGACCCAGAAGAGTAGCCTCACCCTTAGGAATCAGCACTAAATCGGCTGTCTTCCACGCGGGTGGAAAGATACCATACTTCAGACATAAGTGGTAGCACTGGCCGAGTCTTAGTCTCATGCCCGGAGGTAGCCTTTTAAGCGCCGCAAATTTAAGACCGTCAGGTCCCGGGGCCGTACTCGAACTCTTCTTTGCATCTATGGCCTCTGAAACCTCGTCCACAGTAACCCGCGGCACAACCTCACCAAAACCGTCCAAATGCAAATCTCTCAGTGGGTTGCCAGGAGGGAACAAATTATTTAGAAGTTGCTCCAATACATCCGGCTCAAGAGTATAAGTAAGTCCGGGTGTTGACCTACGCAGTCGATTCATCACGATCCTATAAGGTAAGCCCCACGGGTCGTCATCCAGAGTCTTGACCAGCTCTTGCCAGGACCTAGTCTTGGCTTTGCGGATTTCCGACTTAAGCTCTCGGTTTGCCAACTGAAAGGCCAAACGTTTTCGCGCAACCTCGTCAGGCGTGTCCCTGTTACGGGCCCTCGACCACGCTCTCCTCGCCGCAATCGCCGATCTCCTGAGACCCGCGATCTCCCGGCTCCACCAATATGTTCCGTGCTCGCGGTTCCGGGCTCGCGGAACCGTCACCTCGCAAGCGTCTATGATACTCCGGTGAATCCACTTATCCGGCCCAAACCGAAGCATATATTCGTCGGAGAGTGGAGTAACAGCACATGTCCACTCGAGTACCTCCCTGTACAGATCCACATCCATATTACGGAAGCTCCAACGTGGAGCCTGACTTGTTATAGGATTTCTCGGAGGACGATCAGAAATGTCAAAAGTAATATAGATGTGGTCGGAGAGTGACTCCATGTCATCGCGAACCGTCCAGTGGTGAAGATTCCTTAGCAGGCTTGGGGAAGCCCAGGTGAGATCTATAACAGAGCTACCTTGGGCGGACATGAAGGTAGGCGAATTCCCAACATTTGCCAGGCGAACGTCGGCCTGAGCCGCCCAGTCCTCGAGTAGGTCGCCCTTAAAATCCCGGCGGCGCGAACCCCAGAGTCTTGCGTGGGCGTTGAAATCTCCACAAATAAGAAGATGTTTGTTCAAGATACCGGAACACAAAGTGGTTAACTCGTCTAAAAAACCAGCGTATCCATTATAGTCGACGTTGGGCGAGACATAGCAAGATGCTATATAGATGTTGCCGTATCTTATGACAACAGTAGAATGGCCTTTCGCGATCAAGACCGCGGGATGAGAAGCAGCTCGACCGTTAATAAAGAAAGCGGCAAGTCCATTATCGCTACGAAACCATTGCTGGGAGCTCGGCGTGCGAGCGGGCTCCGACACCACGCATATCGCAGCTCCCAGTTCCTCAGCATGGTGGAAGAGGAGATCTTGTGCCTCCCGACTTCTGTTTAAGTTAATCTGGATAATCTGGAGTTTCGAGTTATCCATTGTTATTTCGTTGCGAGTTTAATCTTCCCTCTTTTCCGAAACAGGAAGATGACGAGCCCAAGCGATGGCTAGACTGTTTCCCAGCCTCGGCGCAGACAACGCAGTGTGGAGCTGCACTGCATTGACCGATCTGGTGATCCCTGGCCGCGCATCTAAAGCAGGACCCAGTGCGGTCCTCCGGGAAACTACAAGTGTTCTTCACGTGACCGAATCGCCAACACTTGAAGCATTGGACCGGTCTCTTCTCCAATAACTCCACACGGGCCACCGTCCATCCGATTTTTATCCGCTCCAAGTCGGAAATCTTGAGCGCGGCAGTCAACGGGCACTTTATCCATACGGAATTTAGTCCGTTCCGCAACGGTCTCACATTGCCGATCTTGACGTCAGCCTCGTCACAATCCCCAGTGACTGAGATCTTGTCTAAAATGTCCGACCTGGATATCGAGTCGTCAAAATTCCACAGACGAATCTCGCCTGTTGCCGTTGGTCTGTTAATACGTACGGAATTAATATCCAAAACCTCTCTAAGTTTTCTTGAGAGAACGTCCGCCTTAGAAGCACCGTCTTCACCGGTGATCTCAATAATGAGACCACCGTTGATGCCGCGTCGTATTTTTGAATCTTCGATTCCCAAAGACCTCAGCTCAATTTTCTCACGTGCTTGTTTAAGAATTGTGGCGTATGATACCTTCTCCGGGTCTATGCTGGTTAAAGTTACGGCCGCTGATTTAGGCGGTCTGCGACGAGGGGCGCCTCGGGGAGCCTTGGTAGCCGCTTTAGTGGCGTTGTTTGAGCCACGACGCGGAGCCTCCTTGCCAGCATTCCTAGGGGTCCAAATTTGCTGAGTATTCGCAACATTTTGAGGTTCGCTCAATTTTGTTGTTGTTGATAAATTGATGCGTAACTGTCGTCTGCGGTTCGACAAAATCGAAATTTGCCTACTAATCTGATTTATTTCTAAGTCAGTGTCTTGTTCCTCCACATCCTCGCTGGGCGTGTCATCGATAGGATCGGTAAAAGAAGAACTCGGTTTCCTATTCAACTGGGCCTTAGAATCTCTCTCCCTGTGCTTCGTTTCGACATTCCTGGGAATTGATTTTGGTTCTCTGGGGGGAATTTTGATACGCTTATCTCCGACAAGTGTTTTATCATCGAGTATCGCAGGTCTCTTCCTATTCCCATTCCTTTGAGGAAGAGGAGGAAACCCCGATTGGGCAGAATGTTGACCAGAAGCATCGGGTTCAAGTTCCACTCGAGGGGAAAGAGTAACAGTAGAGAGTAGACTAACCGAATGCGAGGGTGGAACGGTTTTCGATTTCCCACTCGATTCTCCGCTCCTCTCCTCCAATCTCGCGATGTAGGATTCCATCTTTGTGAAGCGTTCGCTGAGAGTAGATAACTCGCGTTTGAGCGTAGCATTCTCGTCCTTCACCACTGAAAGCTCCCTCTTGGTCCTCTCCTCTTCTCGCTTTAATTCACGGAGTTGGGAGGAGAGTTCGCCATTTTGCACCCTCAGTGAGGGTACATCCCCCGACTCCTCCAATCTCTCGTTGAGTACCGAGAAGATCTCAGTAATATTGACGAGACCACGTCTCATGGAACCGCTTAGGATACCTTGGAAGCTTTTACTCTCCTTCCTGATAACCTCGATCTTTTTAACAAATTCCGATGTAAGATCTGATAATTGAACAGTGTCCAACTTCCTGAGATCATCCGTGGGGATGACCTCCATACGAGTCCTGGCATTCAAAGAGGCGCCAGAGTGGACTGGTTTCCTCTTTGTAACTCGAGACGACTTCTTAGACTTCTTAACACTACCTGCAGATAGAGGAGGAGACAAGGTATGTTTAGCATGAGGAGAAACCTTCGCCTTCCTCTTTTTCTTCGTGATCCTACTATCTACAGAACCGCCAGAGTCTGAGTCGATCACGATCGGTTCCGATTCGCCGCAGTCGTAATCCATGTCCTCACGTTCAGTCCCCGAAATCTCGGAGTGCTGCTGTTCTTCGTCGTTATGTGCCGATTCTACTCCAAATCCAAGGAATGGAGTGCGTCCCGAAGGATTAGAAAAGGCATAGGACACTGTATTGTCCTTTCGTGGAGTGACGGAACGAAATCCGTCAGTTTGACCTAACACTCTTCTGGCTATGATGATAGCCCGATCCGGCATTGACTCAGGAGCGAGCCTGATCTCATTCCCAGTTGCGTCCACGTTTTTCGCGTCAGAGCCTTGGTCGACAGAGAATGGACAGCCAGGAGTGTCCGCAAAGTCCGTGGGACACGTGGATATCGGTGTTGATAATAGTTCTGTCACCTCGGTAGCTCTTACTTTACCGACGTCCGAGGGTAACGCCGGATCCGACTTCTCGGTAATATGGCTTCCTCCGGTGCCCGAGGTCAACACCGGTCGTACTTTACGGTTTAGCCCATCAAAGGATTCGTCCACCTCTCGTTGGGAGGCTTCGGCGACACGGGGCTTGCTGGGACCATACTCCCCCCGCGCCGGTCTCTGGGTCTCCGAGTACCCCTGAGACGGTAACTTTATCTTGTCCTTGTGTGCTTCCATAGTTTTTGTTTGGGCTAGCGGTTCGGCGCCCAAGGCGCACCCTAGGACGACTCGCGATAGCTACGCCTTGTCCAAGGGCGCCCTATACAAAAGGATGGTAAGCCGATCTCACGTTCACAACAAGATAAGAGCGCAAAGAGATTGGAAAAAAAAAAAAAAAAAAAAAAAAAAAAAGATGCTTGCAGAGCAAGCCCGTACGCAATAGGAGTATCATGTATATATATTTACAATAGGTTTGCAAAGAATTATTGT
>NW_020211663.1:228805-241992 GCF_003070985.1 Temnothorax curvispinosus | reverse complement strand
CGCGCGTCGCCGGCGCCGCGCGTCGCCAGGCGGCGCTGGCGCTCGCGCGATGATTCGCCCGATTCGCGGTGTCAGTCTCGCGGAAGCGGAGGTCAGGTTGGCAAGTCGTTCGCGCTGGTCACAATCTCGTCCGGGGAAAATGACGTGCGTCCCGTGCATCCGCGCCTCGTGATAACCCGCGCGTGCATCAACCGATCTCCCCAGCCAGCAACGGATTCCCAGCAGGCGGCAACAGCAGCAACGCTCCCCGCGGTAGACTCAGCTTCGGCACGTTTCTCCACCTTTTTTCCTCCCTTCGTCGCTTGCGCGCCCGCGCGCGCGCGCCTGAGTGTAAGAGAGAGAGAAAGAGGGACAGGACGGGTTTGCGCCGAGTTACTCCGAGTTACTCCGACGACAGTGAAACGTGAAGTTCGTCGGAAGTTTCGTCGTGGATAAGCACGCGCGCCGCCGCCACCGCCGCCGCCACCGCCACCGCCGCCGCCGTCGCCGCTCGTCGCTCCGCGCGGCTAACCTAAATATCCGGCGGCCGTAACACAATTTTCTCTCTCTCTTTCTCTCTTTTTTCCCTTCCTCTCCTTCGTCTCCTCTCTCTCTCCGTCCTTCTCGCCGCCCGCTGACACGTCGGCGTCATCAACGGGCAAGTCGTGCCCGTCAACGCGACGTCAACGCGACGTCAACGCGCCGCGAGTCGCACGGAAGAACCTCGGCGAGGAATACCGTATAGCAGGCCGTCCGCGAGTGCATGTCGGCGCGCGGACACGTCGCGCACCGAACAGTGAGTCAAAACCGCGGTGGTGTGCGCGCCGCGCTTCTTCCGCCGTCCTCGTTCCCGTTCCCGTCGCCGTCGGCCCGTCCTCGTCGCCGTCGCCGTCGTCACGCGGACCCACCGTCGCGTTTCGTAATTTTGCACGGAGGCGGAGCACCGTGGGACAGTCCCCTGCGTCTCGACGACACCTTCGGTAGTTGAAGTTTATTTTATTCTTCTCTCTGTCTCTCTTTCTCTCTCTCCCTCTCTTTCTCGCTCTGTCTCTGTCTCTCTTTTCTCTCTCTCTCTCTCGCTTCTTCCACCGCGTCCGTTTCCACAGCACTTACGTGGTACGCGTGGATGAATTTCTTACGTGGCGAGCTCTCAGTGGATTTCCCAATCCGCAAAGTTTAGCTAGTCTCTAGTGATTTTTTTGTCAGGACACGTCGCGCGGTGTCAAAGCCCCTTCTTCTTCCTCCCGCGCTCCGTTTAGCTGACAGTGTATAAATGTGGCTGGGAGTATGTTCTAGAGAGAGATATGTATCGCGAGGAATATCGGCTGGCGAATTAATTTTCCACCTCTCTGATCGAGGATTTTATATAAGTTGAGAGAGAGAAGTGCGATCTCGATGTTTCATGCTAAATGTAATTTATCTGAACTTGTGTGTGCACGTGTCTTATCAGGATTATATTTGCATAAATTGTGGGAAAGATATTGAAATCTATGCGAGAGTGACTTATAAATTTTGTTATTTGTGAAGAGCATAACGTTTGAGAGGTATCTAGGTAATTAAAAACGTGAATTCTTTGTGACTTGTGGAACAATGTTTTTAAAATGTAGAGATAACTTCAACCTTGCACAATTCAACTCTTTGTACGTGTTTAAGGCCGTCATATTTCATCATTAACAATGTACAGTAAATAATACGAGTAATTGCTAATAGATAAGAAAATTTAATACAGATCTTGTTTAAAAAGAAATAATGTTTTAATTCTGTGGATATTCTAAAAGGAAAGATTTGTTTTCTTCAATTTTTTTGTCTCGCGACTTTGCAAGCGGACGACAATCCTGTATGCTTGAAACATTTGGCAGCCTTGAATACAGTACGAATTGAGTATAGCGTTTAGAATAGTTCCGTTGACAGCATTCATTAGTTTAATCAGTTTTTCAACCGTTTCATTCAGAATGAATGAGCTTCTCATTAAAGCTCGTATAATTCGTGCTATTTTTTTTACTCCGTTGAAAGTTTATTTACATTGGAAGCAATTCTTTAACCGTGTATCCCGCTCTGTTAGTCTCTGTATTATTTTCAATAGGCATGCCCGAACATTTTGTCTAACAAACAATACTTTACTTTCAGAAATTGTTGGTGTGAATGAACGTACACGATCGCTGAGAGGATAACATTGGTGAAGCATCTACGAAGCAGTAACCATGGAGGACGGCCATTGTAAAACTGTGGAAGAAGTGGTAAATTACTTCAACGTCGATCCTGACCAGGGATTGAGTCCCGATCAAGTCAAGAGGAACCAGGAGAAGTATGGTCTCAACGGTAAGTAATTCGTTTTCTTTTTTTTTTTTTTTTTACACATTAGGCGTTCTCGATAGATTCGTGGATTATTATTCGTTCGCGTGTCTGTCAATTCGAGCAATTTGCTTGTGTCCAAGAAGCACATTCTCTTAATGTCATATAAATTGACGTTGCCTGTGAAATATTCATGATCCGCGTTTGAGTTAGCTCGATTAATAAAATAAAATCGAGTTAGTGAAAGGAGAAACCGTATATTTTCATTATTTACTCCAGCTTGTGGGTGGGATCAAACTCTTTAATATGCAATCGCACGTGGACTGTACAATGACGTTTTAGAATATTGTCGCCGTTCCAAGTCGTTTCCTTTCAAGTTTCCTTATCAGCGCTGAGACGGCTGTATATATGTTCTTTTGGATTTAATCACCCTGCAATTAAATTCTAAATCAACTTTCCGCCACTAAGCGCACTTAAAACCTACACAAACGTAAGGCTTTTATTGTCAATTAGCAACACGGTTCTCCAATCGCGCTCGTGTTTAATCAAGAAGGAGAAATCTACTATACAGATCGCTCCGAGGAAGGGAGGGGAAAAGGCGCGACGGTGGTCGCGGGGGCTGCCCTGTTAGATATTTGCGCATTATTGCGCGTAACACGCGCGGCCACGGAAGCGCGATATCATCGTGGCGCTCGCGGAAATAACGCGCGTTTATTCGCCGCGGTGCGAGAAGCACCGGATAAAAGTGTGCCCTTATCAGCCTGATACGTCGTCGTGCGTGCCACGCGTGTTGCTTGTCCCCACCATCGGCGCACCGGGGTTACCACCGCCAGCTAACCGTATCCATCGCCTCCTCATGCACGTGTTCGCAACCGTAGTTTTCTCGCAATAATGATTACGCATGTGTCGTTTGCTTCCGATAGGATGGTCTTCGTCTCCGCCGTTTCGCCGTTCGTACACCTGAAAAACGTTACCGTGATGTGCGCAGAGTATCTTTTTCCGTCCAACGCGTAATCTATATAATATATAAAAACTCGAAATGAGAAATTAGTGCTTGCTCGTCACCTTTGATCTATGTCCCAGGTAGTAATTTATTATCGTTAAAATGTCTCCTGTGTTATAGCCACGTGTTTGCCAGGGGATTATTTGCATCTATATTTCGCGAGATTAAATCACCATTTACCAGAACCGCCGTGCAGTTATTTGCATGTGGATCTAGTTTCCACGTATCACTTTATTTCGAAGAGACTGCGCTTATGACGTATGTATCTGTCGATGGTTTACAATAACGTAATTGGGTAAATCATCGACGTTCCAATTTCCGTCATCGACAAACCGCTTGATTGAATCGCCATCGCACACGTATGTATTTCGGGAGACACCTGGAATTATTCTGACGTCGAAGATTCAATCGCGCTTGAGAAATAATTTCTTGCGATAGCATCGGAACTTAATCTTCCTCGATAACGCGCGATTAATTAACACGTCAATGAGTCATGACAAGTATCCTATATTGTGATAAGAAACTTGTTGTTTTGAAAAACTTTTTGTTATACATATATCATTTTCACTATATCTAAAAATTATAAAAAAAATTATAAAACTTGAGAACTGCATTAAATATTCAAATAAATTGCTATATATTCTTTCCTTTTCTTTCTTTCTATTCAACATATGTATGTAATAAATAACTTGAAAATAAAAACAGAGCAAAGGTTGCAAAATTTTATAGAAACTGCCTTATAATCGGTTTAACACAGAAATCAAACTCTCATTTCGTTTTGTACGTTACAATACAATAAATTGCGACCATGTGTGCTCCGACTTATTCCTCAATCTCGCGGAATAAGACACGCTGTAGAGAATATATTTGTGATCGAATACCGATAGATTCTGTGGTCGAATTAAACTAGGATTGCTGAAGCGGCATACACATAGTTGATTGAGCGAAATGTCAGCACCGTTGCACGCTTTGTAACTTCCTGTCGATTTAACGCCAGCAAAATTAATCCCGTTCGGTGATCGCGCGGTCCGAGGAAGAGGAGGAACGCGCAGCCGCGCACGTGTCTCGAACGGTTTATTTTCACAGGTTAACGCTTGTCGAAATACCGGACGTTCTCCTCCCAGTTTCGAGCTAGGAGGTCGAGCCTTGAGAATCTGCCGAGATGAATTATCGGCCGAATTGCCTTATCGCGCGTTATACGCTTATATCCGCTCCTCAGCGAGATTTCCGTGTGAGAAGACAAAGCAAATCATGAGCGCTCTCATTGTGCATCTCGAAATAAAAATGGGACATCGCTTTCTGGATCCTCGATCCTGATTCTCTCACGAGTTTCGCCTCTGCCGAGCGAATTGCAAAAATTACGAGGAAGGAAGAAGTGACAGTTACTCCATGTTACTAGGGATTGTTTATTATTAGTTCCAATGCAGTTTGTGATGTGTTGAATGTGTTGATTGTATCCGTCGTCTTTGAAAGGTGCATAATCGCGCGCGTACATGCACGGGCACCGCCCGGGGATTTCGGGACTATTCGCGTGTATATACGCGATAAACATTACGCGGGGATTACGGCGCAGCTACAAAATAGGCGAGTGCCATGCGCGTCGAAGTATCGTCTTTCGTTTACGAAAATAAAATACAGCGAGCACAACAAGTCTGCCCGTGGAGTCGAATATTATATAGTTAGACGTTATCTGGCGTGTCCCGCCGCTATTTTGACGCTCCTCCGAAGCGCTCCGAATCCGTGGTACAATTGTTTTAAATAACACATGTGGTGTCCCGGCTGCTTTCCGCACCTGTGAATTTTTCTCGGCTGAAATGATCAGAAGCGTAGGTCGTCGCAATTAAATTTTTCAGTCTTAAGCATCGTGAGACGATCCCCTTTAAAATTTTATTGGAGTTCACCTATAATTGAAATTGAAGAGTTTTATGAGGCTTTGACCCTTCACAGGCTTGTAGTTTGTGATATAGAACTCGTCGGTGTTCCAATTTTTTTCATAGCTTTTAGAATATCGAAGTCCAGGAAAAAGTCCAGTAATTCTATTGACGACACGTTCCGAGATATATTAATCATACGACTAGGCTATAATTACGGCTATAATCGCTGTATTTTATTCTCACGGAAATGTGAAAAATCCTGCGGAGATACCGCTCGATAATCGATGACGATTATTTACCAACTTGTAGCAAAACTCGTTTTTATGCGTAGTAATATGATAATGATAAATTGGGCCTGTAAATGTGTGTTTATCAAAATGCACACTCTCTAATAAAATTGACGCCTTCTTCCTGATAGAATCAAGTTTTCTCTAATTTTAGCTGTTATAAAAATTGTGTCACATTATTATTATTTGTCGCTCGATTCTGATAAAATTATGAAATGTCATGAGCGTTATTAATTACTTCTTTTAATTACGATCGAATAATCAAAGTTCAGCGATACAAAATGATATGCATCATATTTGTTACGTATAGAACATTAAATAACGGAATAACATCTTTTTTGCAGCGTGAAATTAATCGTATATTAATACGTTCGTGCTAATATGTCACGCATTAAGCGATCTTAAGTATAATTTTGAAAATTAGTTGAATGCGGCTGAGAGGAATAGGCGCACGTAATAATACTTTAATAAGGCTAAGGTTCAGATCGATCCGGTAATACGATCGTGCCGCTGTTGCGAGTTTGATGGATAGCGTAACTCAATTGCACGTGGGCGAGCGTTGCGTTTGGCAGGCTGCATGTAACCTGATGGCCGACGTTAATTGCGTCAAGAAGAACAAAAAAGAAATATAATCTTATTCAGGATAAATTCGTGACCGAAGTCAGTTTCTCCTGATTGGGAAGATTTTGAAGCATCAGCTTAGTGCGCATAAAATGCAGCATTCGAAAAGTTGGAGCGCGAGAGAACGAGCTTTTCTATCAAGCAAAAAGGTCTTGTATTATATGTATATATATCACGAGAAGATAGTTTAATTCTTGCGTGAATTTAAATTTAAATGAAGGAGCGAAACGTTAATTAAAGATCCAACATAAAAGCGAGAGATAAAATTAGGGAGGAAGAACTCGGCAGACGAGAATATCGCGATGATTTCGCTTATAATGGTTTGAAATTTAGATATTACAGAAACGTTACGTGCTTATTTTCCTGTAGTTTTAAAGATAAAATTAGAAACCAAATTGTGAAATATAATTGATCGAAGATATGGTTTACACTGACATCGTAGGAAAGGAGCTTTGGACATCTGCCTCAAGATAGTGCTATCTTTTATGGAGACTTTTGTTATGATTTTCATCGGATAAGTATAATAAACGTTAGGCAGAGACTTTGCACGCATTATGATAAACGGATATCGTTGCGTAACGCAGATGAGGCCATCTAAATTGTAATGAACGCTTTATTTATAGGCTTTTTTTGTTTTTTAACATTGCTGTTTGCACTCGGAGAGAATTTTGTATCATTACATAATCTAATACGAAACGGGAGACAAATATCATTCATTGTCGATAGATAAACTTAACTGACCTATGTTTGAAATATGCCTTTTTATGAAAAACAAAATTTATTTATTTATCTGGGTTCTTAACATCATTCTTTTAATCATTTTCGCAGAAACGTTAAGCGCGAGCGAACAAGGAGGAAAGAAACTTCTCTTAAAGAAGAAAGGAAATTAAAAATAGGATAGTGCTCTGTTATCAAATTATTTATCAGAAATACACTTCTTCTAATATGATAATAATTTCCCATTTATCCAATTGTCTTACAAGATAAATTGCGGCGCGCAGATTTCTATTGAAATTCATTATTAACAACTTAATCAACAATTAATTTGTTGTTACAAAGTGCTTTTTAAACTGTAATTGATTTTTATTCTTTTTGAACGTATCATTTGTGTATCCTTGTTCATTTTCTCAGTGGAAAATTTTATTTTCAGAAACATCCACTATCAGTAGTATGAATCAATTTAGAACTGATTACTCATTAAACTGAGATATCGCTCGTTCAAGATTCCCATTGTTTAATGTTTTCCTATTTGCATATTAAAATGACATGGTTATCGGTTCAGCATAAATCAGTCTTGATACAATCAGAAGGATCCGTGTCTGAAGTCTGAAGTCGTGCTAATCGGCCCAGAAAATTATCATTATCCCGCATAAATACTACGCGCGACTGACGTCCGATGAGCATCCTCCAGAGATTCACATCGATGACGTCAATCCTTATTGGATTATGATTTGTATTTTCGCAGGAAAAGCGCGCGCAAACGGACGTCAGTAGGTACGCGATATTCGGTGAACGTTATCACATTGAACGTACGTGTATCGCGACTGCTCGTGTTTGCACCCGTTCAAAGGTAAACAAATTGTAGCTAGTTACACAGAGCGATCCCACTAACTCGCTTTTATCAAGATGCGGCCGAGGAGAATTTCTCGACGAATAATCGCGCGGTAGACCGCACGCTACAGCGATAAAATGTCGTCGCCCACATAAATTTGCATTACATCAGCCCCGGGAAGAAGCTCCCCGACTTCCCCGAGACCGAGAACTCGGCCACTGTGCAATCGCGTCTGCACCTTGCAATAAATACCAAGAGTAAACCCGCCGGGGAAAAATTTCCATTTACACTAATTCGCACTAATCCTCGATCGCGTATCTCAAAATCGTATTCTTATACGTATTACGAATTCCTATACGTATTCAACGTAAATTTTTTATGCATAGCTTTCAACTTTCGGTTCTTAATCGTTTATTAACGATTTTTTTCTTAATATACAATTCGCAATCTTTAACTTATCATAAGCTGAAAAGCGTACATTTATTAAAAATACAGATATTGAGTAATTATTAAACTTATTTGTTAAAAATGTTAATCGACGATGTATAAAATAAGCGATCTATCTCATGGATAATATAAGCTCAAATAAATTGTTTCGGTGTTGTGCCAAATAAAATGCCTGTACTGAGTTGCACATATAAAAGAAAATATACATATATATTATATAATTTACAGATTTATTCGTTAATAGACTTCACATTAGAATCTATTTAGAGTCAAGATAATAAACTACGCTATAGTCTTAATTATTAAAATTTTCCAAAATCAGTCGAGACATAAGTTTTAAATTTCTACAAATAATATCTCAAACGCAGAAGATAAAATCTATAATTTGGAGAGTGAGAGAGGATGAACACTTATTCTAACGATGTCGCTCAGCCCGTCTTGAACCGAAATTGCTAGCTACTCAGGTAGCAGAGTGACGTCAAATGACGTATTAATTCCGTCTTAATGACGTCTGTAACGTCATTAAGACGTCTTTGGACGTCATCTTGCTACCTGGGTAAAGGTCTCGATTGATCGATTGTGTACGTCTTCGTCAGTAATTGGATACTGTGAAAATCGATTTCTCTCACTACTTTCTCAAGCCCTATATGATCCCACTGACTCATAAGTAATGATTTCCGTTTAGTAAGTATGCTGAATAATTTCCAGGTCGGATTGGTTTTTGTCCTTTCCAAGGATGATTACTTTTCTCAAATGATAGCTCGGGCTCGACTAAAAGCTCATTTCTTTCTCTTTGGTTTCCCTTTCTCTCGCCTTTCTCCGACTCTCTCTTCCTTTCACTCTTCCTGTCTCTATTTACCTGTCTTTATCTAACTTCCTAATTTGTTACATGTCATTCTGATAACGTTATCACGAGTTAATGGACTTTAACAAGTCGACTTAGTTGTGCAATGAAAAAAAGTTTAGTCGTTCTACCAGGTTTGTCAATTAATTTATCTTCGTGGACTAAGCAGTTATGATTGATAATTTTTTTATTTGTATTTGGTTTGTGAATATTTCATTCACATGCCTTTAACTCAGATTCCGCGAGATACGCCCGCTCGGCATCTATATAGAGTTCGTTCGCAGCGTGCGTTTCCTTATCTTTTCAGGTCAAGGATTAAAACTGTCGATCGAGCAGTGACGGATGTTCGTAATTGAAGAAAAGTTCATATATCTCTCTTTTATGTGTATATAAGACTTCTACCTTTTGGTAGTACTCTTTGAAACTTGCTCGTATCGAGGCTTTATCAATTAAAAGAGAAATCTGAAGAGAACAATAACGATTCACTGATATAGTCAGAGCGAGAAAGATACAACAATTCGTGAATATCAATTAGTAGCTGAAGGCAGGGGAAGAAATAGACTGATTAATAATTTCATCGTATTCAAACTTTTGTAGTAAGCAATTCTATTTCAGTATCTAGCATAATAAGTAGCGAAAGAAAGTAGCGAATGACCTTTCGTGAGCCAGAGTGAAAGCTCGACGACTCGAGAGCTGTATTTCATTTACGAGCCTTAATTCGCCTCGCGGCAAAAGCGTTCAACAGCGTGCTTTTACACGATAATTGCATTTCTTCACATTCTCTCTCCGACTCTTTGTGTTTCGACGCGTCGCGCTCCGCGCGAGTCGCGCACGAGGGACACCTGACGTGGACAACTTTCAGCGTAAGCAACCACGTCAGAGCAAACGTCGTTGGCCGATTCATTATTAATGTGCTGACTGCGAAGAGACTTTTTCACGGCGCCTTCCTTATTCGCCTCGCGATCACGCGATCGCGTACGAAGGCCGAGATGCATTACGAAGATAAGAAATGACGAACTTAAATGTTTATAGGCGTATCTTCTAATCCGCTAATTTCTTCAACTTTTATTTCGTTAAATACTCGATACATGCGTGTAATTATATTAGGTATATATTATATAAGAATTGTTTCTTATTTCTTATATCTTTGCGGCATTTAAAAAGTACCTTTTCTAGCTTCATTATATCCAGGATACAATTTTGCATGTAATTTCGCACGTATGTCAACTTTTAATTCGTAACTCTAAAGGCTCTTGACTATCGGACTCTGTTTTATTTTGTCACTCGTCATTTCAATTCGTGTTATTATTGGACAAGAATACTGAAAACGATAAAGAATAGAATTACATATAATTTAACATAAGAGAGTCAATCGTAGACTGCATAATAATTCGCGCCGCGTCTTTGAGCTTCATAAATAGCCGCGACAGGCAGGCGGTTGCAAAAATCGCTCGGCGCTTAATAAATCGCTTAATAAATCGTACATGTGTGGTGAAATTGCATTAGGAGTTGACGCGGCTGAGTGAGGTTAATTCATTTTAAGGTCGCTCTTTAAAGTCGCGGCGTGCCGTGATATTTAGCGCGCTTGGGCGCGTTGTACCCACCATCGATATCACTTTACGTGATTATCCATTTAATTAATTTATTCTCGATCGACCTTCGTCTTGAACGTTACATCCATTATCGTCCCTCGACGTTTATACTTTCTTCGTTACATCATTCGTTTGCTATTGCTATTTCGCGCGTCGCGTGACACGTGTCTGACTTTTAAACGTGAGGCAGTCACAACAAATAATTCGAAACAAATCTCCTTGAATCTTATAATTCAATTGTAAGATATCGCTGATTGACCTTTAACATTGAAAAACTGGGAGAACGTCAAAATCTTACTTGGAGAACAAGTTACAAAAGCATTTCAATAGATTACATTGATCAAAATAATAAGCTTTGAATAAGTACTGTTACAGAGAAATTTGTGCAATAATAAAACAATAAATTTTTTATTATTGAAAATTTAGAAGAGGATGCATTTATTAAAACTGTTTCTTTTGATTTACATTTTAAGACGCGATATAAGGACTTCAAAATGACACAAGAAATTGTTTTTTTTTTTATATATATATAAAAATATCAAAAAGTTCAAAATAAATTTAATACTGCATATTGCTGATTTGCAACTGCTTGATTACATTCGTATATTGATCAAAGGAAATGCACAAGATGTGCATTTAGAGTCAAGTTTGACACCTATAGTTTGAAATCAAGTCTCATTAGCACACTGCCATTATTTACTTCCAACTGGACGTGGGTCAAGACGAATGTGTTAAAAAGAAAACTCAGAGGCGATGCAAATAAGTGTGAAAGAGATAAAATACAAGGCTAAGCGTACGAGCGTCTCGGTTAACGAGGCTTCGACGAAAACTTCCAGCGGAAACTCGCAAACGCCAGTAAAGTTTACTTTGGTTTCGTCGAGCGCTATCGCCAAGTAGTCCAACACTCTAACCAATCGATACTAGAAAACTTCCACTCTTCTGTTTCTTAATAGGAAAAACACGATCGTGGGCAGTTGAGAATCTTATTGCCGCGAAAATGCAAACTTGAGCATCGAATCTGTAAACAAAATTCGATTTATTTAAAAAGCGGTCTTGTAATTTTCTTGTAATTTCAAAAAATGATCTTATAATTTGTTTGACACTTTTAATACTTTTCGAAACAAACTTTTTCTGTCGTTTGGATATAGATAACGGTGTAGTTTTAATTAAAGATTAAGATTTCTTACACGTTATTCAAGATAGTACGTTATCTTCGAAGTTTTGGGTCCTGACATAACAGTTGTATATACACTGGAAATAAATATTACACGAACTCGAGAATTTCTTTTTTTTTTTTTAATGGTGAATTTGGTTTATTTACATGACACTCGTTCTAAATACACCTATTCGCAAGTCGTTCTAAATATACTTGAATTTTCGTGCGTGCACAATACTGATGGCTTCTCAGGTAGAATGATGTAACATATGATCATAGATATGTAATATGTGATGTAACACATCACATATTCTATATCTATAATATAATAATAATAATAATAATAATAATAATAATAATAATTTTCTTAATTCTCTGTGCGATTACGTATAAACACATGGATTGTCATCCATGCCTGACTTTAGAGGCGCTCTCGTAGTCATTAGGCCTGTTCGTTTTCGCTGCACTTCTGAACCAGTGCAATAAGTTAGAATGAAACAAATATATTTTCTTTTATTCTGCACAATTCAATATTATCTTTAATAGTACCTTCAATACTACCTTCAAACTAATTCAATACTATACATGAGAATTCTTATTTAATTATATTATATTTTATACTTAGGATAATGAAAATTCTACGACAACATATTAAGTGTTTTTTGGGCAATTTATATCCGGATTAAAAAATATATTATATATTCACATATTTGTGAAGCGAATCTAGCGAAATATTACAATTAAGAGTATCCGAGCGCGAAGTAATCGAGAGTTTTCCGCGCAGTACGAGTGGTCGAGTCAAGTATGCTTAAACAATGTTGTTTTATCTTCTCTGCGTTTGAGTGTCGCTGTACGACATACAAATAAGCACTCGATATACACGTGTATTAACGCTGCTCGCTCGTGCGCGTAATGAGGTTTCAACTATCGCAAACGCAGTTGGAGATTAGTTTTACGGATGACCTTAGGCCGCATGGAAATTATATCGCGCCCATCTATTTCGCGTATATGACGGAATTTATCTTCTGTCTCCGTCGTTTATCAACTGCGTATTATTCTTGATATCGATTTGTCATCACACAGTTGACAAATGGGGTGAGTGGAAAAAGAAAGAACATCGTGTTCTTATAGGTACTATATTTATTACTATTAATCCGTGAAACACTGTGGACTGATTATTTTACATTTTCTTATTTTTTATTTATATCTTGTCAGCGTTCTCGGATTTTTTTCTACATATATGTATTTTTTAATGGTACTTTGATCGAAACAACTGATGTATATTCCATGCGTTAATTGTTCAAAACGCGAGTTGGTACGATAGCGTTCACAGTGTTCACTACACGGAGAAAATTTTATAGTAAATATTACTATGGTGTCGCACTAGCTGCGGACCATCGAGAAATTTCAAATTAAAATACTATAATTATTGTTTTAAAAACGATAAAATAACGTAATTTTTACCATAAACATAGTAATTTAACTTAAAATTCCTCGATGGTCCGCAGCTAGTGCGACACCATAGTAATATTTACTATAA
>NW_020211663.1:182535-228705 GCF_003070985.1 Temnothorax curvispinosus | reverse complement strand
CTCGATGGTCCGCAGCTAGTGCGACACCATAGTAATATTTACTATAAAATTTTCTCCGTGTAAATTTATCTAGAATTGTTTCTAATTTTTTGTTGATGCGTCTTTATACGAAATATATTTTCGCAGAGAAATCTTCGGAGATCCTCAGCACATATTTTTCAATGAAGCGTGATATTTGACGTTCTGTTTACATAAATTAGGCGTGTTCTCTCTCAATCGTTCGCGTTGCGCTATTCGACGAAGGTTTCTCCGAAATTCGGACGCTCCGGAACTTATTTGCTACTGCTCGTTACACACAAATCGTCCCGACGTAAGTTCGCCGGCTAAAGTTAGCACGTGCACGGTGCGCGGGAGCGGAGCTCCCGACAACGTGTCGTTCAATGCACGACCGGCGGATTTGTTTGTCGCGCGTTTCTATATCGGCTTTGTGCGGCCGTTCACTGTCGCGTGATAATCCGTACCCCCTGACGCTCTCGCACGGCACGGGGAGTACTCCCGGTGCTTTTTCTGCACCTATTCCCGCCTATCCTCGATCGTGCCGCATTTGCTTCCGTCCAGCAAATACGCCCTCCCATAGCCTGACTCCCGTATTCGTGGTGTGCGTAAAACGCGATCGATGCTACTCGCCGGAGAGAAACGTGTGTCCCCAGGTGTTCCTACGAGTACGAGAGTATCTTCGACGCTTATTCTGCATTGAATATTGATTACGTTAGTATTGTTATCCTTGATCTTAGAAGTATCGTATAAATATCCCGACAAATAGTTCTATGAAATTTATCATTCATTATATTTTATGGTATTTTTATGGTACAATTACAGCTTATCTAGATGATTCTACCTTCCTTTTTTGAAGCGAGATTTATTATTGAAAATTGATCGTTAGAAATAATCCTCGTACTAGATAGAGCTGTATCTAACGATTTCTTCTTAAGATTCCCATTATTCAAGATATCGATTTTTTTTTTTGTGCCAATATCAGTCTCGGGTATAATCATTATTACATCTCGATACTAGATTACTAGGTACAATGCTCGCGTACGAATTAGCGGGTTTTGCGACGGTGCAAATCGATGTGAAATTGAAGCTATTATTCGCGCGACAGACGCTTTCACGGCTGGCTTTGTGCGAGTCCGAGAATTACACGCGGCCTTTCAGAATCCGCCGCTGATGTGCGTTTCACGGGAAGCGACGTGTTCTCTGTTGAACACGTCAATCGCGAGACGGCCATTCAAGGAAAATCTATGCGGATCCAGTATGCGAATCAATGACTCCCACGTGTCTCTGTTTTTCCTCGCGTGTCACACCGCGCGCGTATCGCGAGCAAGCAGGCCGCTCACGTTGATAGACAGTTTGCTTTTCCACATTGCTTTTCCACGATGCCTCCGTCCTCGATCTCTTCCAACAAAACGTATCGTCTAACGTCATTTATTTCCAAGTAAACGGCGCCACGCGATATAGAATTCCAATCTCAATTTGCAAGTCCAATTTGTGCGAGACTAATAAAAGAGCGAAATACTTAACTTTGACGATGAGAAGCGTCGCGGAAAAGGGAAGCGTCTAATGAAATTTTCATCCAAGAAAAGATCCGCGTCGAGTGAGAAATTTGGAACTAATAAGAAATACTATGATTTAGAACACCTGTATATGACTGCAATGGTAATACCGGTTGGATGGTGTTCCCACCCAGTTTTCTTAGGAAAAGCGTCTTACGAGGGGATCCCTTCTCGCGACGCGTAAATATTTATACGACGGTGCTACTAGCTAGAACATATACAGAGACGCGTGATCGCCCACACACCCAATTTCGAGACGTTAATGAACGCTCGGGAGAGTAATCGACCTCGTGGATTAAACTGGATCGGGGATTCTCTTATGTACGATAAAAATATCTGACCTTTTGGCTCCGCGTTATAACGAATTCCTTTCAATATTATATCGATATCATACACGGATAATCGTAATATTATTGAGATTTTGCTTATAATTCTGCACACCCCCTCTGATATAGACTTTTTTAAACATTAATTATTCGGTAAGCCATTTTTATGTTAATTATTGATTTCATAATGTCTGAAAAACAGCTTTCGATATAATCGCCTATTGCGTTCTCGCGATGCGGACACTTTTAGAAGCCGATATTAACGTATGCAAAATTATAGAGATTTAATAATATCGAAGTTTCTATAAAACTCCGATTTATCTCGCATTATAGCGAGAGAATGTCTACTATAAATCTTCTCAATATTCAAAAACTGTCACCCGCACGTTCAACTCCAACCACTAGGTACGCCCATTTTGCACACCAAATTCGTTTTCACGATTTCCATCAATTTGTTCGCGTCAATTTATGGAGTTCTAGACTCTTGGCATTTCTCTTGGTTGAAATAATTTAAACTAGAACACCTTAAAGTAGATCCTTCAGGATTTTGAACACCTCGGATTGTGGGCGTATAATTTTCATTATATACATACATATAGAGTATAATAATTCATTTTTTTTTAATTTAGAATGCTTTTCGAAGTATTTTTCAGATGATTATTTGCATTTGATAATTATTATAAAGTTATTAAAAGCTAATTGCTAAACTTTTCTATTTTAAACTCCTATGAGAAATGTATATTTTGCAACAATAGTTGCATAATATTATACCGATTTAAGTCTTCGCTGAATTTTATTATTCGATAGGCAAATAATGTAATATAATTCTAATAAATAGGCAAGTAATAACGTTCTAATGCAATTCTAGAGCCGAATTCTAACGTTACTCTTTTTTTTATGTTGCAGAATTGCCAGCTGAGGAGGGTGAGTACCGAACCGAAGACGAACTATCGTCTTTTGACGTCGCTCGACGTAGAAAACAGGTTTGCGACAGATTGGCATACAAATTACTTTCGATGTGGCAAAACAAGTTTGCAAATCGGAAACTCATCCTCTCTTTTTTCTTACAATCCGTCTTTATATCGAGCCGTGACTCTACCGTGTTGTTTCGAGCCAAACGTTAATTTGTAATTTATAAGTTTCCGAAACTCCTTCTCGCCTGCCTCGACAAACGTCGGTCTGCGGAAAACAACTTTCGCCACGGGTCCGCTGTCAAAGTAGGCCAGCTTGGAATTTCCTGGAATTTCGTAAGCTTTGAGAATTAGCGTCGCACACGCTACGTTGCCATGCATTTGCGAATGCGACACATCGATTTAATCCGCCGTTCGCGGAAGACAAAAGCACCAGAATCGTCTTTACACCTTCGCGCGGAGATTCGAGATTCAGGAACTTTAAACATCAATTAATCAAAGCAAGAAAAATGTGAAAGATGAATGTTCATGGAATGAGTATACGCTTTTTTTTAACATATTCTTGCCTCTTTTAAAAAGGAATAGAAAATAAGATACAAAAAATATGATAAATTCGGAATATAAAAAAAAATAAATGTTTATTTTCAACACTTTTTGTTGAATGCTTTTTATATTTGAGCTCTTTGAATGTAATGTCAAGCGTAGATCTTTTATTAGTATTTTCTTATCGTTTTTTGATCATCTCTTTGGCAAATGTTTCTTTCAAACTCTATTCTTCTTTTATAATTAAAAGTCTAATTGATAAACTTAATACAATAACTTGATACAATAACATTTTGAATCTTTTCCAAAATGTTCTTGTTCCGAAAACTTTTGCCTACCAAAAGGCGAGCGAAATAGTAGCAAAGATGAAGCACTTGGTACATAAAACGTTCTAGATGTAAAATAATGTAACGGTGGAAAGAAATATATATAGCACGACTGCCTATGGAGAAGGATCCCTGCAGGATCCAGGGTACTTGGGCCACTTGCCCCATTTACTTATGTCGAAAGACGTCAGCGCCGTAGCGCCGTACGTCGCCTTCGACTCAGCCGTAATTGCATCGGCATTGCACTCGACCCGCGCGGAGGCTCGCACTATCTTCCCGCCGACCTTCGGCGACGGATCGACCCGCCGTAATTGCGGCTCTCGGCTCGGCGTTATCGTTCGTGAATTAAAAAACTGTACTAGAATTAAAAAATAAAAAGAAGAAAATTGAGCGATAAATTTTCACGGATTTTATCGGAATTGACTTCGATAAGTCGGAGTTAATTCGGCTCAAAAGCGCGGTGACAACTGACATTGACGATTAGATCGATTGCAGACGTGCAATTTGTATCGCTGCGTATACATGCGTAATCAATATGCATTTTGCTGAATGACAATTGCGTGAAAATTAGGTCGATCCTACCGCGTGATATTAAAACGCATGATTTATTGTAATACCTGGTTAATCGGAAGATCGGTCTTGCCAATAATAATTTTCGGCTTTATCGGAGATAAATAGATGATAAGATAGGCTATGTGGCGCGCGTCATTGAATTAATACCGTTTGAACGCAATAATATCCTAATCCCGACGAGTTCTCATCGACTTGTCCTGATAACGTAGAAGTGAAGTTTTTTTTACCTGATAATGTGAGAGACGTAGATACTTTTCATGTAATACGCAATTTTTTGCGAAGCGAACTCGTACAGAAGTAATCTCTTTTCACGCACGAGTGAATAGACGTCGTTCCTTCGCGAAATTGCCGTCATTTGAATCAACGATCTTGATCTCGTGGCAATTAGCATTACTCAGACTTGGCTTTCTAGAAAATAGTATCCGATATTTTCGGCCGGCAAATTGTGCACGTGGTGATTTCTGAAAGATGTGATGATGAAAGCTGTTTTCTTCGCGGATTTAGACGGCGAACAAAAATTTGCGTATATACAGGCGTGCTCTCTCTTGAAGCGAAAGGGTTGAAGTCAATCGGACACACTATATTTTATCGTTTCGCCGTTATTATCGCACTTTATATAATCCTGAAACGCGTCGGAGGAGAGCGCGATCAAGGTCGTATTAATGAGATTCCTGTCGTAAATTAATCGCGCGGCCAGTTACGAACGCACAACTGGCCTGTAATCGTTGCCGCGCTCCGTTCCGTCACACATGTGCGCGCCGGTCTCTGTGTATACGCCACGCTCTATTGGCCGATTGACAACGCCTATTGTCACACGCTGAATCCGGTAATGAAGCATGTTGCACGTATGCACACGTGGGTGAGAGAGTAAGGAGGGAAGAGAGGGAGGACGTGGAGAAATGTGCGCTGGTCTCTGCAGCACTGTCATGCCACGATATTAATTTCCGAGACGCGGTGGAATGTGCACCGCGATATTACGTGCAATTTATGTAACGAAATGTATGCCATGCGTGTAACGTGTTTGCGTTACCGGAAGGCGTGCGTTAAGACACAAAAAGTGGTGTTAATATGCCACATTAATGCCGTATATGTGTAGGAATTAGATATATAATTTATATGATTCGTAAAATTAATAATGTGAGGTGAACATAGTCAGTAAATTAATTGATTGAGGGTAGAGTTACGCGGCTTGAATTGAATTTTACTAGCATAACGCAATTTTGACTTTTTAAGCAATTATTACGTGTTTAACTATTTAAATTTTAATTTTATTGATTCTGCTTATAGGGCCACTATTTCAACGTCTGTTAACTTTCAACTGACCGTTAATTAATGAAATAGCCAACTTCTATTGGCTATTCTGAAAAGTTAACGGTCAGTTAGAAGTTAACAGACGTTGGAAATAGTAACCCATAATTAAATGTTGTACGTTATCGGTACTTTGAGCCAGCGCGATTATATCCATGCAACAACATACAAATGTTGCTAATATAAGTGCCTAAATTTATTAATTTTTACGGTAATGTCGGCTATATACATTTATCCAATTACAAATGATTTTTAATGTAAAACTGCGGCTATTTTTATATATTACTTAATTGTTTAGTTAATCGTTTAAAGAGAAGCCCATTTTGGAAATTATGTTTATAAATTATTTTTTATTTGTATTTTTCTCCTGACTTGCGAATGAATTGTTAGAATTTGCAACTTCTATCGACACACATTTTATTTATTATTACTTGATCTAATTTTTTGCTTGATCTAAGAATCAACTGTCGTTTTATTCTTGCTAATCCTTGTTACAATAAGAAATATTATTTTACCATCGAAACTTTATTACTTTGTCGTTTGCAATTTCCAAAAATTCGCAATGCTATTAAAGAAGAGGAAAGAGACACGTGATCTAACTTGATTAAAGCAGAAGGGCGCGAGGAAAATGGGAAGAAACGAAGAAAGGGAGCGCTACTTACATAATTCAGCAATCGAATTTTCGTTCTTTGGCGGCTGCTGTAAATTACAATTAATGAAATCGTCAACCGTGGAGTAATGACGTCAATCGCGTGCAGGCAAAAGGCGCCAACCATCAAGGACGCCCAGGGCTTGCCCCTGACTACTTTATAATTTTTATTCTTTCCTGACGCATATACTATAGAATATGTTTCTTCAATACGACAACGTGTTCGCACGTTGAGATCTGCGACGAAAATCTTTCCGTACGACACCAAATTAGCTCCTCGTATGTACGAAACACGTGTTGCTTTCGATTAAAATAGAATCTGTAGATTAGCACGTATAAATATCGCATTGGAATTGTAATTTACTTAATTTTTCAATTGTTTTAGTACATAGTAAACTAGAATAAAGAAGAATAGTTTTATAATTTCTGCGTAAGGATAAAATAATTCTTGATCTGAACTTGTTACATCACTACGCTTATGACAAGATTTATAAGAAATGTAAACGTAATATATGTTAGTTATTAAATACATTTTTATTACATTATATGATGAGTCACAACAGCTTTTCTTACAATTTTACGGCAATGATTTCATGATTCTTTTTTGAAAGAAATTTTTTCCCGAGACATAAAACTATGTAAATGAGATATGCTATTTGCAAACATTATTATGTTGCTAATAATAATGCAAGGTCATGCACAATAAGGTATTGTTAATCTGATTCCGTATTGATTTCATCGTTATATATTATAATTAATAGATTCGCTTTTTTTGTATAATTAAAAACTAACAGCGATATATTTATACGATCATAGCATATCGGATTAAGTATTTGTGTTATTATTATTTAAGAAGAGATTAGGTGCTATTTTTTAGATTAAAAGAGTTCTGCAATTTATAAATTTTATATTTAAGTTTTATGCCAATTTGTCGCAATAATTTTTAAGTTAAATATCAGATAAATAATATTAAAATTGTTGTTCGTGAAATTAAATTTCGAATATATACACTCATCCCTTGATTTACGCGGTACTTTTTATACGCGATCTCAGTTGTACGCGATCAGAAAATATATCTTTCTACGATATTGAATTATGATATATCAATGAACCAAAAATTCTTATCTGATTGTACTTGTTACATTATTTTGACATTTTATTGACTTGTGGAGAGCACATTAAGTTTATTCACATAAATTATAACGAATTTACTTTACTGGACTTTGTGCAAACAAAACAAAATAAATGTGAAATAAATGTTTTTATATTTACAACGCACGTGGAACGAATGCTCCACGTAAATCGAGGGACAAGTGTATATCGAATATAAAACTTATACGAAAAATATTTATACTAATAAAAACTCACGAAACCTTTTCATATTTTATCTCGCGTCGCGCGAGATTATTGACGAATTATTTTTCGCTTACAGGAAAATCCATCTGGCAACTCGTCCTGGAACAGTTCGATGACCTTCTAGTTAAGATTCTTCTATTAGCTGCTATTATTTCTTTTGTAAGTATAAACTGCGACAGATATCATATTGAAAAATTATAAATAATATCTTATAAAATTTAAACTGTGGTATAGAAATTTGCATAACAATTAAACTTCTTGCAAAGCAAACGCATCTTCGAAAAAGTAAAATCTAGTATAATGCAAATTAAGTTTATTAGATATACATGATTGGTATTATCATTTGGTATTATGGTTTATGAACTAAAAGTGTTTCATGATCTAATCTTTACAAAAACTATGAGAATGCCAAATGTGAATTCGCGATGTTCCTTTTTCTTGTGAATTCTTGTCGAATTTTCCGGTGTATGCCGCTTTGCGAAAAGTACTGTAATTATATGTTTACGGGGGTTCAAGGGTAAATGAGGCTAAATATATCTTCCATGAGAGGTGAAAAAATAGCATATTGATTTCAAGTAGCCGTGGTGATCTGATTTTCTCTGAGCGCATAAGAGAAATATGTAACATTCATTATGGAGTTTGATCTATAAATTGTGGAAATAAAGTATGTAGTTCAGTACGTTTATAGATATAATAGCTTTTAGAGAAAAGAAATTTTTTAGCGGTACGCATCTATGTCTTGGAAAATTTATCTTTGATTTTCTAATATACATTTTTATATGTATTTTTTTAAATATATTAATTTGAAATATTAGCTAATATCGCTGCGATGACTAAGAGAGAAAACTGCTTATATTTTCTTATTAATTAACTTGGTGCTCATTTTCCACAGAGTTTTAATTAGCTGAACTGTTATTTAAAGGCGACAATGTGAAATTATTCAATCTGCTGAGAAACATAGGCTCAATGTATTGAATTTCTTTACTATATTCTGTAAGTCTCTCTGATCTAGTGTTTTTTTTCTTCGTCAGGTATTAGCCTTATTTGAAGAGCACGAGGATGCGTTCACGGCCTTCGTCGAACCCTTCGTCATCCTGCTCATCCTTATTGCCAACGCCGTGGTCGGTGTCTGGCAAGAACGAAATGCCGAGTCTGCGATTGAGGCGCTCAAGGAGTACGAACCCGAGATGGGTAAAGTTGTACGAAGTGACAAATCGGGTGTGCAGAGGATTCGAGCCAAAGAGATCGTGCCCGGCGATATTGTGGAGGTATCGGTCGGCGACAAGATCCCGGCCGATATCCGTCTGTCCAAGATCTTCTCGACTACCCTCAGGATCGACCAGTCCATTCTGACTGGGGAATCGGTGTCCGTGATCAAACACACCGACCCTGTGCCCGACCCACGCGCTGTCAATCAGGTAAAAAGTTGCAGCTGTATAAAAACATTTCCGCTACTTTTTCTCAGGCATCATCTCGCAAATATCAACGGCATACCTTTGAAATGAGAGTTTATATTCGATAAAAATTGCAAACAACTTTCGTTCATAGGGGTTTGCATAGTTTATTTATGTGATATTTGATCATGACTCTTGAGAACGTTTATTAATAAATTCTGTTTTGCTTTTTCTCTAGGATAAGAAGAATATCTTGTTTTCTGGTACCAATGTCGCCGCTGGAAAGGCTCGCGGGGTCGTTATTGGAACTGGCTTAAGCACGGCTATCGGTAAGATCCGTACGGAGATGTCGGAGACGGAGGAAATCAAGACGCCATTGCAGCAGAAGTTGGATGAGTTTGGCGAACAGCTGTCGAAAGTTATCTCCGTGATTTGCGTTGCCGTGTGGGCGATCAACATTGGCCACTTCAACGATCCGGCTCACGGCGGTTCCTGGATCAAGGGTGCCATTTACTACTTCAAGATTGCCGTCGCTCTCGCTGTGGCCGCTATTCCCGAAGGTTTGCCCGCTGTAATCACGACTTGCTTGGCCCTGGGCACCAGGCGTATGGCCAAGAAGAACGCCATTGTACGATCTTTGCCGTCCGTAGAGACTCTAGGTTGCACGTCCGTCATTTGCTCCGACAAAACTGGCACTTTGACGACTAACCAGATGTCCGTTAGCCGGTAAGAGGATTAAGCAAACAAGAATACTATAACGTTGATGTAGATTTGACTTATTAATCTTTAATAAACACTATATAAGGATCTTTCTCTATTTTTCTTGATGATATATTTAAGCAGAAATTTTAATTTATACGTAATTTTAAATATTTACAGAATGTTCATCTTTGACAAGATTGAGGGTAACGATAGCAGTTTCCACGAATTCGAAATCACCGGGTCGACTTATGAACCTATCGGCGAGATCTTCTTGAGAGGACAAAAGATTAAAGGACAAGATTACGAAACATTGCAAGAGATCAGTACAATTTGTATCATGTGCAATGATTCTGCTATCGATTTTAACGAATTCAAACAGGCATTTGAGAAGGTCGGCGAAGCCACGGAGACCGCCTTGATCGTTCTCGCTGAGAAAATCAATCCGTACGGAGTCCCGAAGAGCGGTTTGGATCGTCGAGCTGGCGCCATTGTCACTAGGCAGGATATGGAAACAAAGTGGAAGAAGGAATTCACGCTGGAATTCTCTCGTGATCGTAAATCCATGTCATCGTACTGCGTGCCTCTGAAGCCATCGAAATTGGGAAGTGGGCCAAAACTGTTTGTCAAGGGTGCGCCGGAAGGTGTATTGGATAGGTGCACACATTGCCGCGTCGGTGGTCAGAAGGTTCCTCTTACTTCAACCCTGAAGAATCGCATCTTGGATCTGACCCGCCAATACGGAACCGGTAGGGATACCCTGCGCTGCCTCGCTCTCGCCACTGCTGATCACCCGATGAAGCCGGACGATATGGATCTGGGCGACTCCACTAAATTCTACATATACGAGAAAGATCTCACGTTCGTAGGTGTAGTGGGCATGCTTGATCCACCTCGCAAAGAAGTGTTTGATTCAATTGTTAGGTGCCGCGCCGCCGGCATTCGTGTAATCGTTATCACCGGCGACAACAAAGCCACTGCCGAAGCCATCTGCCGACGTATCGGAGTTTTCGGTGAGGACGAAGATACCACTGGCAAGTCATACTCCGGACGTGAATTTGATGATCTACCGATAGCAGAGCAGAAAGCGGCTTGCGCCAGAGCTCGCCTCTTCTCTCGCGTAGAACCGGCTCATAAGTCGAAGATCGTGGAGTACTTACAAAGCATGAATGAAATTTCTGCTATGGTAAGTCATATTATTCTAACATTTATCATTATCATCAATGCACTACAGCCCGAGTCGAGCCTTGGCTTCCGGAAGAAAAACCATCCTATATAGAGTTTAATTTTCCCTTGGTTTACAATTGCAATTTTTATTTTAGAAATTTTTACTTTAGAAATTTATTTTTATTTTTAGAAAAAGTTTGTAAGTCCCTTATCCAACTTTCATTCTGCAAAACAAAAGATGATACAGTATTGCGATTTGTTTATTCCCAGTTACCTTGCGATTGAATACATGTTTAAGATACTTTGTATCTATCACAGTGAAATATTTTCTCACTCAAAATTTCTAATAATATATATGCGGATTGACAATTCTGAGAATCAAACCCGGAACTTTTATTTGACAAACGATTACTCTAATGTAGAACTTTCCACCGTTCCATTAATATAATATTAATTACGTTAATGTAAAAAAAAAGTATTTATTACTTGAAAGAGTTAATTCAAAAAGATCACAAAATAATGTTGCATTGTTTTATTTCTACAGACTGGTGACGGTGTGAACGATGCCCCTGCCTTGAAGAAGGCTGAAATCGGTATTGCTATGGGCTCTGGTACTGCAGTCGCGAAATCAGCTTCGGAGATGGTATTAGCGGATGATAATTTCTCTTCCATCGTAGCCGCTGTAGAAGAAGGCCGTGCTATCTATAATAACATGAAACAATTTATCCGTTACCTCATTTCTTCCAACATCGGCGAGGTCGTCAGGTATGTACGAGATATATGAGGGCAATGAGGAAGATTAGAGTTCAATTTTTATCCATGTTTCTATACTATTTCACAGTATATTCTTGACCGCCGCCCTTGGTCTTCCCGAAGCACTGATTCCAGTCCAACTTCTGTGGGTCAACTTGGTCACTGATGGTCTTCCAGCTACCGCTCTCGGTTTCAATCCACCCGATCTAGACATTATGAGCAAAGTAATATAACAATTAAAAAGATGCACTGCCATGTCATTAAATGCAAGTTTTATTGATTTATTTTATTGATTTTTTTTACAGCCTCCTCGCAAAGCTGACGAATCTTTAATTTCTGGATGGCTGTTTTTCCGTTATATGGCTATTGGTGGATATGTAGGCGCTGCCACTGTCGGGTCGGCTGCTTGGTGGTTTATGTACAGTCCGAACGGCCCTCAACTGAATTACTACCAACTTGTAAGTTTTGACAAAAATTTGGTTATGTTCATAATTATTTCGAAATTTGAGTAATTATTCTTTAATTAACATCTATTATTTGCATAAAATATAGACTCATCACTTGGCATGTATTGGTGGCGGACCCGAATTCAAGGGTATTAACTGCAAGATCTTCGCTGATCCTCATCCCATGACTATGGCTCTCTCTGTGTTGGTCACTATTGAAATGTTAAATGCCATGAACAGGTGAGAAAAATATTCGTAATATATTTTACATAAGAATCGCGGTTTCAGGATTATAATAAAATCTATGTTTCTTTCTCTATAGCTTGTCTGAGAATCAGTCGCTCATCAGCATGCCGCCTTGGTCCAACATGTGGCTCATCGCATCCATGGCTCTTTCTTTCACACTCCATTTCGTCATCCTGTACGTCGAAGTTCTTTCGGTAAGTAAATATTTATATTAAGACTGCAGAAGCGAATGACCGAAAACCTTATGCTTTCAATTTGAAGCGCAAAAATTGTAATCGTTAACTCTTTTGTGTTTCAGTCCGTATTCCAAGTGACCCCGCTATCGGGTGAAGAATGGCTTACCGTTATGAAGTTCTCCATTCCAGTGGTACTTCTCGACGAAACCTTGAAGTTCATTGCCAGAAAGATCACAGACGGTGAGAATCCAATTTACACCGTGCATTGGATTGTTCTAATGTGGGCTGTGTTCTTTGGACTGTTGCATATCTGTCCCATATAGAACGTCCGCGAAATAATAATATTAGTCTAGCAGACGATGTTTTTTTCCTATGGAAAAGCATCCGCGACTAGATCCTTGGACTCACAATTTGCATTTAACCGAAGCTCTTCCCACCGTGACGCGGGAAGGCGCGAGATAAGTTATTAACAGAGTGCGTTCAAGTGAGATTTTAACAAGTTTGACTGTTGTGCATGGTGTTAGTACGATCATATATGAAATATGCCACCAAGGCCCACCATGCCCGCATCACACACCGTACCCTGACGTCGCTCAACGATCACGGGTTTCGAGTGGCATCGAGTGATCTAAGAGAGACCCCGTCGTAAATCAAAGATTGTGATCGTTAAATTATTTTCTACGAGTGCCTTTTGAACATTGAATTTCCTCTGCAACAAAACACGAAACTGTTTATAGATGTTCTTTCCGATACGTTTGACGTCCCAATCCTCTTCCTTTTATTGCACTATTATGCACTTTTTGTTTATCGTCATGCACGTTTCGGTATAATTAGCAACAGATAAATTATTTGGTAATTGTAGCAGATTCTGATAGTGCACTAACACAGTTAAGACCCACATTAATTTATGCATGTCTTCCGTCTGTGTTTCTCGCCGATTAATAATATTACGACATGAACTTTTTATATATCTTTGCACGTTCGAAGCGTATTATTGATCTTGGTCGATTTTTGGAAAGTACAAAGTAGTTCGCCCGCTAACCATACCGGGAATTAGTAACTTCGGTTTCGGCGCAAACGAACGCATTTGCGACGTATCATTTTCGTAAAGTGATACGCACATTTACACAACGAAGACAATAAAACATTCGGCAGAAAGACAAATGGAACGGACAGTAGTAGTAGTATTATATTTTGTCTCCTGATTTTATTTTCAGGCTCAGTTTAATGCACGCACGCAACAAATTAGCACAATATTCGGTCAACGCGATTAGCATACAATCTTGTTTAGTAAATCCCTTTACATTTACACTTCTTTTTGGTTGCTTTCTATGTTGCTTGTTATAAATCACGTTTATTAATGAATTCTTAGTGTCTGGTGTGCCTCTTTCTACTCTGAAGTCAGAACTGGAGCGGGCTGAGCGTTTGCTGAAATTTCAAGGAAATGCGAGGGTTTCGCACTAACGGATCTCATTTTGTATCCTGCATACCGTGTCTTCCTTCCCGTAGAGATAATGCATGCACGGTATAGTTAACACAGCACGTTTCGTAAGATCCTTTTATGTTGTAATCTATTCTTTTCAATTATACTGTCCTCTGCTGTGCCACGCGATCAATCCATCATTTTTAACTTCGCGCGTCTTTCATATTCATGCTGAGATATATTCTTAACATTTATGCGGAACAGACAACTTTATTTTTTATTAGATGATATCTTTGTGAGTTTATTCTTCGATCGGGATGTTGCGTCGTACAAATCTGTAATAAATGCGTCAAATGTGAAGTAAACTTTTGTAAATATCCACATAATCGATATATATTTTTATTAGATAGATAATTAAATAGATCGTTATACAAAATTAGTGAGAATCGTCGCGATTGGCACAGCGGGGTTTCTTCTAATTTCTCGCATGGGTTCGCGAATACAACATCTGTTTCCTATGTGTATAACCCGTACGTGTGATTTATGCATTAACGCGATGCAACAGATTCGCGTATCGCTAATTTCTGGATATGGACTGCAAAGGCTCGTAAGTGTAAGATACGGCAATCGTTAAGCAGAGGAAAATAGTTGACCTCATTACCTCTCTCGTACGCTCGAAACTGATGGGGCAGTCCATAGATTTTCTAGTAAATTCGTTCAGGTTTAATATCTGAGCAGTGTTCCGAACGCAAACACACTCATTGTCGGGATATAATTCATCATTTTTATTGATGGTGATATCGAATAGCTACATTTATCATAGAATTAATTAAACGACGCATAGATTTTTTAAAAATAAATTTGTCCTTGATAATAATATTTAGTGATAGTTAGGCGCATCTGTTTTCTATTCCCGGCTCCCGATAATCTTTTCATATTTAATTTCAAACGCGCAAAAGAATCATAGTTTGCTTTTATATAGTCGTCCGATAAATTATTTAAAATGTTGAAAGATATTTAAGACATGTGTATGAACAACCTAATTTGATTAACTGAATCAATAAAATTGGAAAAGTCGATTCTTTTGTCGACAAAAATACAGAAATCTGAGGAATGAGATGTGCTAAATGCGTAGTAAAAAAAAGTTTGACTAGTGGTTTTTTTCATGTATAGAATTTTTTTCGTTAAAGATCGGCGATAATCCTGTTTCATCGGACCGTAATAATTTTATTAATAAACAGTCATTCGTTCATGTGTAAGTTACAGGGGATCTCCCCGTTTGTTCTCTCACTTCCAACGTCACGGTCTCAGATGATGATCGCCGATCTTTCAAGTATTTGTATTGGGAGCAACTTTAGTCCCCTAATTATTAGTCGAGGATATTTCTCGATTGAGTGAACGCGAATTCGGTCACTGCCACATAACGAAACGAATAATCGGTGTCGTCACGAGTACGTGGGCCTTCAATATACATCTGGCTATTTAGTCAGTTCATCCCTTGGAGCGTATCCTGTCGGCGAGAGCCATCGCTAATCAAAGAAGGAAGACTGAAATCGATTAGTGCTGAAAACAAACGGCAGCTTCTCGATTCTTTCTTTCCCATTTGTCGACGTAAAGCCGTCGTCTCTTACGAAGCGATATTTCTAACTTCGCCTTCCTGCTACGTTCACAAAAAAAAATTAGAATAATCGGCAAGAACTACACTGAGGGAAAAATATTTTAGAATCAACACAACAATTTTGTTGATTTTTCAATTTATTGATCCAATTATTTATTTTATTGAATTAAGTACACGTCTATTATTTGAACAAAATGAAATAATTGAATTCTGAAAATGGTATCATACAAAATCATTTTTTTTAAGTTAATGATCAATTTTGTTAACTCAGTAAAATAATTTTGTTGAACCAAGAACGATAACGTTTTTAAAAATAGTAAATTTATTCAAAGAAATATTTAGTTAATGTTATATTATGTATAATTGATAGTATAAAATATTTAGTTAAAAAGAACAAATCAATATAGTCAACAAACAAAATAGTCAAAAAGAACAAAAAGAACAAAATATTTTGTACAAATATTTTGTTAAGCCAATCAAATCATCTGCTTGGCAACATACAATATTCCGGTTTTATTAAATCAACAAAATTTTTTTTGAAAAAAATAATTATTTCTCTCAGTGAGTATCGTCTCGCGAGAGACGGCGGATTTAAGCGGTTCTCGCTTCCGCCGGCAGCGCAGGATCCAAGGTGTCATCCAGATCTTCGTATAGAGATCGCCGTGATATTCGGCCGTTCGCGATTCAGCGCGCGAAACGCAGCGCGCGAGACGCTTCTCCGCAAAACACGTGCAAACGCAACAAGACTGACGATGTGTTCCGGGCGAGGAGCGGACGCGTCCGCTGCGTTTTCTTCTTCTTCTTTGTTTCTTTCTTCTTCGGCGCGCGACGCACGATAATTTAATTGCGCCGCTACCCAGGCGCTTCAGGAGAATCGGCCGTGGCCGCGCCGCGCGACATTGTAATATAATTAATTAATTAATTAGTAACGGTTAAGGCGTGATACTTTGGTATGGGCATAATTAAAACTTAATCAGACCGAACGAGTTAGCGCTGCCGCACTAACGAACTTGTGTCTCGAGTAGTGTTTCGTTCCGCAGTTTAATTTTTAGCGCGAGGATAATTAAGCTACCGGCTTTGCGCCCCGCGTTCGATACCTGTGTCGCGATGCGTTTGTCGTTAATGTCGAGAAAAGTGGAAAGAAAATTTTATTCGTGGATGAGTAAATTTTCGTGTTTCGCGCGAAATAAAAATCATCGAGAGGCATATGCGATATTTAATTGTCGCCTGTAAAGGGATAACCATTCTCACGATCCTAGACCTGTTTTTCTCGTATAAATATTGATGTGAACTGAAATTTTTTCGGCCAATCTCGAATTTCTTCAGAGATAATCTTCGAATCCCGAGATATCCTGTAACACTTACTATTATCAAGTTTACCCACCGTGGCACAGAACAATGGATGCATTATTCGCTTGTTTGGACGCGCGATTGGGTAACCGGCACGGTTATCGGAGCACAGGTACGCGCGCGGGGATCAATGCCGGTGAAGAGTCTAATGCAGTTCTCTATGACGCTCAATGAGTTCGACGAAATTAATCGGGAAGTCCGGATGCAAGACGACCCCCCGAGCAACGGATCTCGAAAGAATCGCGCGAAGAACAGCTGTGAATTACTGAATTGTTGATTTCGGAAGTCCAGCAATCTTGATGAAGCGACAGAGAGACGCAGATTTATAATTAAATTGTAGAAACCGGACGTGTTGCTTTCTTTCTGTTTCTTTTTTGTTAACGAGTTTGTCGGATTCACGATTTCCTCGGGATTCGTCGCTCGTTGCTCCCTCGCATCCGGATCTCCAACTTCGTCCACGATGTATCTGTAAGTACTTGAGTGTGCATTGTATTTTACGTTGACCGAGAATGACGGGGTAGTGCCATCACGACGAGAGTATACTGCGCGACGTCACGCAAATATCGATGCGATTGCTTGATTAAAAAGTGCAATCCTAGCAATCCTGCTCCATTTGTAATTACATAAAAGGAAGAAACGATTTATTCTATCTCCTTGCGTATTATATTTATTAATTATAACTTATTGATTGCCATAAAGTAAATTGTACGTGCGCCGAGAATTAATTAGCTCGTCGGTAGACATTTTATCATTGATCCTTGTGTGACGTTGATAATAATCGAACGCGGTGTCCAGCGATGATGAGACTACAATCGCGTCGTTTCCTTCAGGAAGTACCTATTTCTCTAACAATAACGAAGTAATATTAATATTAATAACTTATGGAAATACTATGACATCGAGTGATTTCGAGTATATATATACACTCGCCGCGGACGTCGCTCCGCGGCGGAAGATAATAGAATATATAATTCCGGGTGTGAAACAGATTTTCATAGAGACGAGACGGATAATATAGAAACAGAAGGAATAAAGAGAAATTGTATACACGAATCCGACTGTTGCGCGTGTTACGATCCAGTCTATGCATATACGATAAGTACAATTACGTTATCATGTAATTATCGCGCCGTGTCGGCGTTTCGCAATTTGTTTTATTTATCGTCCGATTTACCTTTGTCGTATATTCAATTTGAGTTCGTACGGAGCGACCATTATAACAAGTGAGAGAATATGACGACGGAATGATATATAATGCATTACTTGTTATAATAAAAGAATCATGTGTTACTAATGCGTTTCTCGATCCTCCGACGGTTGACCTACTAATCGACGTAATAATTCTCGCTTAAATCCGACAGCCTATTGCCATCGAAAAAAAAAAAAAATCGAACGCTTATTACGACACTGTCGTGATAGGTGTTCGGTTAGTCCCCGCCTAAAACCCACTTTAACTTTTCGACTTTTTTCTCTCTCGTTGTCTGTTATCCACCCTACCACATTCCGAATGTTCATTGTGACCATAGCTGGCTTAAGACATTCAAACGTTGGTGGGTCAGAGTTAGAGATTTTGAGCTACATGAAATTACTAAATATACATTTAAAATTTAGAAGAAAAATTAAATTCCTACTTTATTTCTAATTTTTTTTTCGTAAATAATAAAATATTGAATCTTTGACGAAACGATATTTTTAAAGTTATATAGATAAGATGACGGAATTATACTTAGCAACAATTATTCAGCTCGAAATTTAAAACAAATGAGAAGATTAATCAATTCCAAAATATGTAAAAAACATATGAAAAAACATTTTAGTATTTTAGTATAATAAAATGCGAATTAGTATAATAAAAAAAAATCACAAACGGCGCACACTGTGGCCTACTTATTCAATGATTAAGGCAGCTGTCTGCTTGTATAACCCTTATAATTTTTCGACGTAACAAATCGAAAAGTTCGCAAAGGATTTGGGGACCATCTTGTACAGCTCACCACTGTCGCACTGTGTGTGTGGAGGCAAGATTTCGGAAAATAAAACACGCGTGATGCCGAAATTTCTCGACACATCGCGCGTACACGACGAATCTTTTTATTATCTACTATATGGCTATATACTGTGGTGTACCCTATCTTCCTTCCCCCCCCCCCGACCCCTCGAGATTTGTTGTTTGAAGTTTTTTGCATGCGTTCACTGGAAAAAAGACCGATGTGATAACTGTCGTGTCGATCCGGAATGAGTCCTAAAATCGGAGGCTATCGAAAACATTCCCCGACACATCGACTTCGACACCCACCCCCTTTTGCTAACTTCCCCCTGCCTGCTGGTGTGCCAAACTGTACAGTGAGAGCGGTCTTCGAGGACGACTACGGGCGCGACGTACGGATGACACAGGTAATGTTGAATTTGTCAATTTTAAGACTAATGAAATTAACGTTTAACGTTAGCTGTTACGCTGTAACACGACACACACACGCCGTCCACGAACTGCATTCCGCAAACGAGCGACTTACGGGGCCGAAGCAATTTCTTTCGTTTGCCGATGGAAAAAATTGCGGTCTCCTTTTCATCACGTAATGTTTATAATTTGTTCATTTAATTAATGTGCATTCCGAAAAAAGAACTCATTGTCAGAGGACTGTGGGGCTTCTCCTGTTCTACAATACGCGCGCGCACATTTCAGCCACGTAAAATAGAATTAATATCGCATTTCAATATCTTTACTGTAATTTGTTATATATTACACATTTCATTCATTTGCGTACGATCCATATGTACAAATACTTCGTTCTTTAAGGGTTCGTCGTAACATATTTGCTTATCTGTACAGACACACATGTACATGCACACATATGCTTGTTTTTTATATGTCAAATACTTGATTCTTTCGCGATTAAGCGCGCTGCTCACACCGCTGCGCTAACACCTCATCATCGCCAAGGCTTGCATCGACTAGCAGCTGCATCCGTAGAGTTGGAGAGGCGCGTGTGGCCTATCGTAGCTGAACCAGCGAGGATAATAGCTCAGCGTGTAGTGAAATAATCAATGTTACCCTCGTATGATTGCAGTGGCACCGCCGGTGACGCCGAAATAAAGCTCGAGGGGACGTAGGGCGAATCTGAGAAACACCTAATCGGCCGCAGCCGAGAAATCGGCGACACCCACAGCACATTACACTCTCGAGCTGCTCGAAGGGACTGGAGATGTCTTTACCTAACAGCCCAAAAAAAAAAAACTATCGAATATTTCCCGAATGAAACCACAAAGTATACCCTCCCACCGACACCCCACACGCACCGCAATAAGCACCACCACCGGGCCCACGAACGCGAAATGTGCAATGCACGCGCACGTTCATCTGCGTGGCGATCGGCATTCAAGATCGGCATCGATCTCCCGCGGGATGGCGAAGAAATAGAAAAGGGAACGAATGTACGAGTGTAGTTTTATGGCAATCAGAGTATCGGACTCTCGTCCACCTTTGATTCGATATCGTTGCTCGTGTTATTCATGCGCCAGTAGATTTCTAACGATGTCATGATTGTGATGATAAGCAAATAAGGATATTGATTTTATTTGAAACGTTCGACAGTTTCATTTTTATTTATTAAATTTTAGTCATTGCTCCATTACCGAAAGGGTAGCTGCTCGTAACAGCGATAAGAGCGTCAAAACGCAATATTCCTCTTTTTACAAAAAGGGATAGTTGCACATACGTCAGCCGATCGACGTCAATTCGAAACTACAACGATCTCGTGACCATTCCTTTTCGAAGGAGATCCGTACATTCGTTCGAGCAAGCTGCTGCACCCAGTTAGTCCGATTAATCCGAGGACCGATCGTTTCAGACCGCCGAAGTCGAGAGGAAGATGCCGGGGAACGCTGCTAAAACAGCCGTCCAACATTTTTTTTCTCCCCCTTTAGTTCGCCATTTAGGTCTCCGCCGCTCGTTAATCGTTCTCGTGTGTGTGTTATGTTGCAGTCAATGAGGTGGTCGTCGACAAGTGGGCGGCCAAATAAATGAGTGAGTCGTCGACAGGCGTAATCCCACTACTCCGTCGCCGCCGCCACCGAGTGCGCGCGAGGAAAGCTCAACCCGAAAATTTAACAAACAAAAGACCCAAACAAAAGAAAATAAAAAGATGCAAAGACGAACGAAAGCGTGAAAATAACCCGGCGCGCTTGTGCTTCGTATAGAGCGCTGTAATAACAACATGAACGGCAGCAGCAGCAGCAGCAGCAGCAACGCACTCGATAACGACTTATCTACCTGCCAACCTGCAGTTCGGGGGAACTCCCCCCCGATCGCTGAGTAGACGCGCTGCCACCACCTCGCCGCCGCTTTTATTTTTTTCCATCTTCTCTTCTCCCTTCTCCGCAAGATCGCTGCGCGCGAGGGGTCGTTCGAGCCGAGGGGTCGTCGTCCCGAGGCCGACGAAAGCGAAGCGAACGAACGGCTTTGGGAAACTCTTTGTCTTCTAGTGTCTGGAGCCGCATATTAACACGTTCTTAACTCAACGACTGTGCCTTCTTAAAGCTGATTGCGCCAAAGTCGGTCAGCGCTAATCTCGATCGAGAGAGAGACTCCCACTCTTCTCCCTTTGTCTGTACAAGGTATCATTTGCAGTTGCACTTTAAAATCTATAAGAACGGCTCTTGATCGGCACTTTATTACGAGCCATGATTATGTTTAGTATTAATATGAAAAATAAACGGTTTTTTTAAAATAACGTTTTTTCTGGAAAAAGAAAAAAAGAACTGATGCTAGTCGAAACCTGGAATAATTGGATATATACCGAAATCAATAGAGATTCTCCTTTCATTTAACACCTTGTATTGGATAAAACTCGAGTAAAAGATTAGCTGACTCGAACCGTCGGCGCAACTCAGCCTTAGCTTCCTATACCCGAGCGAGGAACGATGCGATATAACTGATTGCGAGAAAGTAGAGGAGCGGCTGCCTTTAGTAGTCCCTTTTTAATCCCTTAACGCCTCGGGAGCGTGTTAACGCACATAATGCAATCTAACGGCCACGCAGCCCTTTCCCAATCCCAAGTAATTCAATCAATCACATCGCTCATGCTTCCGAAAGTAATCAAGACTTGCCTGAAGGTCTTCGAGCGAGATTTTTCGATTAAGATCGTATTCGACATATAACCGAAAAGGTCAGTCGATCTTCTCGAGAGTCTCATTAATATAAAAAAAAGACAAATTTGAGCGTTCGCTTTTAATGTATTTAGGTTTGCATTCGTTTCATCTTATCGTCTCTTTTTCACCCTTCTCTCTCGCCATTTTCAGACGCTATTTTTCTCGCTATTTTTCTTCCTACCTCTTTTCCGCGCCGATATGGCCTTCCACTTCTTTTTCTCTTTTCTATTTTTCTCTTTCTTGTTCTCATATTTTTCTTCCTTCTTATTTTGTCTGTTTTTTTTTTTACGTGAAGATCTCTCGCTTGGTGGTACGTTCTTCCATCCGACAAACTCGACGGTCGTGTCCTTCGACTGTACAGGCAAATGAAGGCAACAATCTACATTTCCGATCGAAGCCGAGCTAATGACAATCTCTCAACCTATACGCAAAAGCCAGTCCTATTAATCTGTTCCTACGAGCGAAAGCTATCGATCCATCATTCTGTGACATGTTCAATCGAGTTTTGTCTCTGATAGTGAAGATTGTTGCCTTGGAATTCTTTCACATCTTCCATAGAGGTGCACATTGTATCGTCAGAAGCGATCAACCCTCCAGTGACACAAAAACGGTCCCTTTATCAGGAATCCCCTTAGCTTCCAAGACGCCGTATCCTGCCCGCGATATAAGAAAACCCACGTAAATTAGGTACCCAATCGCACGCGGAGATTAGGTACCCGGTCCCCCTTATCAGCCACGAACGACGGAATCCTCCGTAGCTTGGAACGTCCGATTCGACGAGAAAAAGACCGTCACTCGTACCTGGAACGCTCAATGATGCCACAGTCCGTCCGCGCGCGCTCGCGTTTATCCTGCGGACAGTCGCGAGAGAGAAAGAGGGAAAGTCCTCGACAGTCTTGTATATGCTGGAGAGAAAGACAGAGAGAGAGAGAGAGAGAGAGAGAGAAAGTAATTGGATGCATGTGTGTGTGAGTGTGTGTCTATCCTTATCGCGCAGAACGAACGAGGAACGAAGAAACCTACTCGCGCCGTTCTTGGTCTCCGGTGAATTCTTCGGGGCTGCGACTCGCCGCTGCGAATTCTGCATACCCGGTCATTCGACGATCACGGCGAAGATGCACAGCGAAGAGAGCACGTGGGAGACAATCGGACGGTGGGGAGGACGAAGGAGAGGGTTGACCAGAGGGGTCGTTCGACTCCTTGGAGCGAATCGACGAGGGTGTCGAGTGGTGCCTCTGCGGAAACGAAACGAAGCGACGACGGTTTCGAGCAGTGACGTAACTTTCGCGATCGGAGGCCGCCGCGATGAAGCGAGCGTTAATTGTGCCTGTGTGCCGGGTTGCGCGGCGGTGCGCTTCGTGATGCGAATAATCACGGAGCAGCGCTACCGCTGAAACTCTTCTCGCGCGAGCCACCCCGCCCCGCGAAGGCGTCTCGAAGAAATATTTCGCGGAATACCGCTTTGAAAAAGAGAGACTTTTCCCTTCCTTTCTTTCCAATCTGCAGAGAGGGGATGATAGCGAAAAGTGGCTCGTGCGCGAGAAGGAATCGCGGAGCGAAGAAGGTTCGCCTCCGGAACACGCATGAAACTTACGCCACCGGGGAATCCAGTAATCTCGCGAGAGTTAAGTAATTATTGTAAATATCCGTCACGCACGCGACGATATATAACAGGGGAGAGATATTCTACATATAAATATATAGTTATATATATATATATATATACACATTATATATTTTTTTTTCTTTCGTGAAGAAGCGCACAGATGGACGCGTCGTCGCTGCGGACGATAATAAATTATTATTATTGATAATATATTATTATTACTATTATTATTATTATTATTATTATTATTATTATTATTATCGTCATCGCTACTATTGTTAGTATTACTGTTATCATTGAAAAAAAAAGAAAACGTCACCGGTTTGGTGATATACTGTATATTGTACGGCGGAAACGCGAAACCTTTCGAGGACCGGGCTTCGAGCGAGAAGGATTCAAACTGTCGAGGCTCGTGGTTGTGGTTTTTCTTCTTCTTCTTGATTTATATTCATTACACGATTGATCGTTCTTCGTGGTGACATTAGAGGCGGAATTAGCCACCTCGCGGCGTTCTGATTGTTACTTAGGGAGAGAGAAAGGAAGAGAGAAAAAAAGAGAGAAAGATAGCCACCTTTCCTCGCTCCGTTGATCGCGACTCTCCTCGGCTTTTTCTCGGCTAAGACTGACGAGAGTTCTCGATAGCGATAGGATAACGAATATCTGACCGTAGACATCGTTAAACGACTGAATCGCGAGTGTATCTCATCTTTCGCGTTCGCTCGATGTCGCAAACCGGAGTTGGATTTGTCATATTTGCGGACCTCATCCTCAAACGTTCTTGCGTGTTCAAGGTAGAATACAGGCGGACGGAGTTGCCAAGACGCGTACTGGCTACTTTCTCATCCACGGTTTTGCTCCCGACGTTATTATCGTGTGTTGACACCTCTAGTGATATACGTCCCGCGTTTCCCGAATTTTTCTATTTCTCTTTTTCCTCTTACCACCCCTCCGGTCTCTTTTCTCCCCTCGTTATACTTCTCTGCCTCCGGTTCTCGTCGGAGCCCGCGCATTCGTCTCACGCCTCACGCCGATCGTCTCATTTCTCTCGCCCTATAACTACTAAATATATTATTAGCAGTTAAGAGTTTTAACGACCCGCGACGCAAAAGTTTATAGGAATCGTCGCCGATATAGGACGCGAGATTTCTGATCGACTTTAGCTCTCGGCACGAAAGTAAGATAAGTAAAGACCGCGCGACGCGCGAGTTCTCACCGGGAGCTCGCCGTCACTCATCGCAAACAAATGTGTGCGTGTGTGTGTGTGTGTATATATATGTATATCATTATGTACATTATGTTTGTTACATATTATGTACATACGTATATGTATATATATATATTTAAAATGAAGGCACCTCTCTGTGCCCGATAAAATTGCTCCGTACATACACATCGCTCGCGTCATCCTAATCGGTACACGTATGATATGTACGCATCGACGCGGACGTTCCGATTACGCCGATACGTATGTGGATACGTCTATCAATCGCCCATCCTGTAATTAAAGCTCATCATTTTTAATGTATGTAAACTATATTGTCGTGGCGTGTAATATTCGTACTTGTATAAAGGCAAATCGCCCGCGCTGACGCTCCAATCGTTCTCGCTCGAATCGTCCACGTTGGAGCATACTCTTAAGAACGAATTTCACTATTTTCTTCGAAAAACGGTGACAAACCTTACACAATTTCTAATGTACGCCGACAGCTCTGTACGAATAAAGGTTTGGAAGTAATCTCGCTGTCCTGCCTTCATTCCGTCGTGACCCGTTTTCGAAAAAGGTCTTTTTTAATATTTGGTTTTCTAGCACCTCAGTGGCTTTTATCTGTCAAGAAGAAAAATTTGAATTGCACGTTTTCTTGTACGATTCAGCTTATATTTAATTTATATTTACAATTAATTAGAAAGATGAATCTTCAAAATGACATTACGTTTGAAATTAATAATTTGATCGTAAAATCGCAAATTTAATATATTTTATAATATAAATCGCACCTTCAATAATTGCACTCTATTAAAAATTGTAGTATTAATTTATTAATATTTGAACAACAAATACGAATTAAACGAAAATTCGTTTTCTATGCAAATGCTTAAAAAGAAAACGTTATTTATATATACACGACATGGCAGTGAAAGTGTTAAATAATTATTTAGAAACGGGACTTATTTAAATCAAATCTGTCAGTCGTAAAAAATGTTATGACTACATCGCCGCAAACGCATCCCTCACGTAGTCTACATATTTGGAACATCATTTATTTTTGCTGTCGTAAAAGATAATTTTAAAATATGCTTCGCAAAGACAGCACGAACGGTGCTCATAAATTTCCCAGGCGGAGTAAATAAATTTTCTTCGTCTGGTTAAAAAGTAGAAACTAAAATAGTACAGTTCGCGAATCGTACGCTGCGGGCCGGCAGGGACTTATTACTACTTTGCATTGCAAATTTAAATTGTTTTCAGCGACCGGGGGATGATGCGGTCTTTGAGGATAAAACGCAAGATACACGGCGCTATGTACGTAACACATATTTTAACTTTTCCACGAAACATTGCATCGCAAATGACTGCAGCACTTTGTTCGAGGTACAAAGTACCTAGTATTTTTGAAAATTCTCAAAATAGTAATATAGTTTCTTTATGTCTATTTGAAGTTCCAATCGTACGTTAGTTTGTTTACATCTGAAGCGTAAACCAGCAAAATTATTTTAATAACAAGGCATAAATTGAACAGTTGAAGACTTTTAATATTAAAGATTACAAGATTAGAAGATGACGTCTCAAATAGATACGTATATCACAAAACTTGTTTCTGAACTAATACTAGATTTTATGTGATTTTTGTATTTTTAAATTTTTCTTAAAACTTGTGAACTCATTAAAATTGCAAGTTTTTAATATGTAAAACTTCCAGCTTTTGAGAATGCACAATTCTGAATCTCTAGGATTTTTCCAAGTTTTTAATTCTGAAAACTGCTAATTCTTCTTAAATTTGAGAGACTTAAAACTACAATATCAGGAACTATGTATCTTTCCCTGGATCGGGAACGTAAAATATTTACAGCCTTCAATCTCTGAAAGTTTTAATTTTGGAGCTTATCTTTGAAGATTACCCAGATCTTTATTTTAATCTGTTTTAATTTAAATATTTTAATTTTTTTCTCTCTCTTGTATTTTTTGATTCGATAGTTTTTGTTAATTATATTGAAATAAGAACCGCATCGCTGGCTCACTCACAATTTCAATAGCTTCGAGAGGAATCGTCATCCTTGTCGCACGTCGTCGGACACCGTCAGCACCACGCTTCCGCGCATAGTAAAATCGCAGATTATTCCGCGTAGAAATCCGTGGTATAAATCTTCATGGCGAAACAAGTCTTGTCTCGCGAAAAAGTAGACATCAAAATGATACACTTCGCGATTCGTCGTAAGATAGGCTCCGCATTATAAATTCAAATTGTTTTCAGCAATCATGGGACGATACGAACTTTGAAGATGGAACGCGAGACATATATTTTCCGCACTGCACACATATATATTTCGCAACGCGAAACGTTTCGCCGCAAATACATTCTTGTTGTCTACATTTGAAATTTAACGCGCGGTAGATTGCAACATTGCTAACATTTCTCACGTCAGTTATAGTATATCTTTTCTTATTTTTTACAGATAGTGTTTGCGATCTGGAAATTCCTAGTAGAAGCATCGATCAATTAAATGAAAGCTTAGATTTCTGTAGAAGAAATATAACTAAATTAAATCATCTCTTCAGAATTATATAGATAAATAATTAAAATAATCGACACCGTTTCTTTGACCTTTTAAAACGTTCACACAATTATCATAATGCGAATTAAACATTTTAATATTGTTAATAATTAATATCCGCGTGCAGTACCAAAATTATATAATTTAATATAATTAATATAATTTAAATAAGATGTCACTTTATACGTTATAAAAAGTGTATTTCAATCTGAGTTCGGCGCTACACGGATCACCACATTTTATTCATCTGACCGATAATCCTGCGGTTATTTAAACATTAATTTCCTCCCGCTTATTATGAAAATACGAAAACTTAAATTCGCAATTTGTTCCATCAAATTTCTGATCACATTATACTTAATTAACTCATGTAAAATCAAGCTAACCGGTTTAAACTGTAAATAATTAATTAATTAAAATTTTTACTAACTGTTTAGTAATAATTAATTTAATTTCATTTATTAACATTTAATTTAATTAAAGTTTACTGTTACGAATACCTCCGGTGTGCGGTTACAAATTTGAAAATTTTTGTTTTAATTCTCGTTTATTTGAACAATCGTATCCCCGAATTCGCGGGCGTGTTTCTTTATTAATTTTTCTGCAAAGAGTTAAAAAATCGCTTTCTGAATCATATGGATTCATCACGAATTACTTTGCGTGTTGTTGAGTTCTATTTGTTTTGCGCATGTAGACCACAACAGTATTTGTCCGCACAAACGCGATTGCAGTAGTACATGTCTACCTATTCTCAGCTACAGTAGAGTACATCCTTGTGCTATGCCTACACATGTGGTATATCTGCACTTGGATATAACTGTTATATACATATAGGCAGATAGTCAAAAGCTGCTGTATTCGACGTTCATTTCTAGAGATTTCACATATTAACTTTACCCGTATATGTATATATTTATTAACTTTTCTCATCGGGCAAATACAAGTAATTTTTAACAGCAACACATTTTAAAATAAATGTCTGGAAATTCGAAATTATATACTAAAGCTTTATTATTATAAACTCTAATTAAATTAAATTAAATTTTACTAATTGACGAGTAACAATTTTTATTAATTAATAGTTGACAATTTGGAACAATTCTCCCACTTAGTAAACGTGAGTTAATTAAGTAATGTTATCGGAAATTTGATGGATGAATAAAATCCTAAATTTGATTTTTATACTTTTTATACTATTATTTTTATACAATAAGTATACATTAATGTTTATATAACCACGATTATAAATCGGATAAAAATACGCAGATCAAAATAATCCGTGTATAGAGCTATTTTAAATTCCGACTTTTATTAAATATATTTGAATTTATACTTTTTATATATAACGTAGTATAGTGACACATCTTGTTAAAGTTAAATTTAAATTCTCAGTACTGCACGCAGATATCAACGTATAATTAAAAATGTTAATAATTAAAAATTATATCCACGCTTTGTAGATCTGTTTCGACGTATATTTTTACAAAAATAATCACGTAGAAATAATTCTGTGCATATGTACGTCCCACGCGTAATTTAATTTTTCACTCGCCTTTTCAAAAACTGTTGAATGTAGCTTAATTGGCTGCGTGGCTTTGGCTCATTCCTCCGAGACTAATTCCGTCGTAGTGAATAACATTACCTTAGGTTCGCACACTAGCCGCATCGCTGGAGCATTAAGTCAAGTTAATCGTGATGTATGACACGTTGAGCATGTGGAGAAGTTGTCTCGCTCATACTGAGTTACATCCTATATCTTCATATGTGTCGGCTTAGCTTTAGGTAGTACGCACATCGAAACAGATAGCGTATTGTCTGCTTGTAACATACAGTAACATAGTACTTCGTGTATTCAAGGATTATCGGAGATTTTCAAAATCCTTAAGCTATACCTGTGCAATTTTTGTTTGTTTTCAGATTTATAATATTGAATTTCAGCCGAGTTAGTATTAATGTATAAGATACTAATAGTTTAGGTACTATTAGTATCTAATGTATTAGATACTAATTCTCATTTTAATTTAATTTATTTAAATTAAATTAAATTAATTTTATTTTAATTACATTCAAATTAAATTCAATTAATGTAAATTTAATCGAGTTTAATTAAATTCTGCCTATCGCAAAGTTTCAATAAAAGGACACTATTTATATTGTATGCACATTTTTTATTTACAGTTTTTTTATTCCGTTTGATGCTAAAAAATTCTTAACAATGTTTTAAAAAGATATATTTGCTTCCAACAAAGATAAATAAAAGGGAGTTTACATATGGATTGAAAAATATTGATGTACGTATTGGTATTTATATTCTGTTTTTGTGTCATTTTGTTATTTTAATAGTTTTTTACATGTCCGAAAAATTTTTTAAAATTCGATCACAACGAATGGATGAAATGTTACGATCGATCGGTGTGGATGCGGCTTTACGGGTAAAACGCGATCAATATGAATGCATACGCATAGTTTTGCGTGCGTAAAATGTTTGAAACTGCATGCTGGGTTCGAAACCAAAATTATACGAGACGACAAGCATTTGCATTAATGCGTTCGCGAGTGGATATTAATATAATTGAAGCGTATGATAATAGCTACGTGATAACTCCTTCCTGGGATCGACTACAAGCATTTTCGTCAGCAAGAGTTTAATTTCATCAAATAATATCTCACAGTCTGAATTTTAATGTATGATCGTTGTTGAAATTTTATCACGTCTTTGCGCATCGGTAATAAGCAAACGTTTGAAAATTACTATTACACGATCAAATAAACGTATTACACACACGACAAACTTCACAAAGCTCTTACAGCTAAATGCATTTTCCGCAAGACTGAACGTTTACGGAGCTTTATAAGCTTGTTCAACAAAATAGTTAATTAATCTATAAATTAGTTAATTAATCTATAAATTAGATTAATAACAAAATTGTGTATGATATCGCGATATAAACGACAAATCACGCCGAGTTTACTTGTGAATTACTCTTGAGCACTTTTAATCCAAGAACCGCGGGTGTTTCAACGTTTCTGTCGAAAAAAAATGTCGGTTCGGAAATTAATTAAAAAATTCGTGTTTAAAAACCACGCGAAGACTAAGACCGCTCTGTACAGAAGCGCGCGGTATCTCTCGCGATATCAATTGCTCTCTCGTCCACGTTCGCCATCCCCAGGATGGCGCAGCGCGATCCTTTACCGATTCGCCCCTCCCGGGAGGGTGATGTAAAAGGCGAAAATCCGCGGTGCGCAAAGTCGGATCCGATGGTGCCATGGATAGAGAGACGTGATCCAGAGGACAGCGCGAATAATTCATCGAAATCCGGCAGGATTTAGAGTGGAAGGCGGCGAATTCCAGACCTGAATGCCGAAGGGTCGTCATTCTCGTCGGGAGCTTTTCGTTCACCCTCTCGTATGCCATTAGTCGATACTCTCGCGGACGTCTCCGACAGATGGTCGTTTCACCGAGAAGATGCAGAGAGTGAGAAGGGGCGGTGAGGTGAGAGGGTGAGGTGGAAGAGGAAAATACCTCGATTTCTTCTTATGAGTCTATATATATAGATCTCACGCTCGCCTTTTCCACCGGACATTAATATCGCTTCTTTACGTGATCCTTCATTATGATTACTCTCGGTGAGCTCTGCGATTTTCTTCCGTGGAAAACGCAGCTTCTACGAGTATAACTCCGGCGATTTCTTGTCGCGACAATATGGTCGTGTTGAGTTGTGATCCCTTACCCTTTGTTCGTGGATATGATCGAGACGAAAACTCGATTAAAGCCGTTCGCTTTTATTACACAGCATACCAAATCTATTTGCCCGTTATATTATCCGCGTCTTTACTACGCAAATATATGCTCTTGATAATATACTGGAGATGGAATAAGACGAGATCTTAGAAAAAAATTATTTCTTTGTCGTTAAAAAAAAATAAAGTTGTAATTAAAATTATAATATAAAAATTATAAGAATTAATAAAATATAATAAGTTAGAATAAAAATAATGATTTCTCATGTTTTATGTATCAACATCGGAAATCAACAGTTGTAGTAACAAATCACATTGACATCGTAAATACGTGTCGCGCCAAAAATGCGTACGTAAATCGTAATGCAATATACAAAGCGCATAATACTAAAAGCCGATTGCTCAAATGCCGATTAATTTCTATTGTCTATGGTTTCGTATCACTCAGAGCGGCAACGTTAACGGCATTAATTAATCATTGGCCGAGCGACGGGCGTAGACATCGTTGAGGCAAATAGCTCGGTGCTACTTGGAATTAATTAGATTTTGCACGCTAGAGTTAACGTTGAAGGATATCTTAATCCGCCTTGTTTCCGGTCGAGCGTGCAGACATATAGTGAAATCATCTATCTGCGTCGGTTAACTCGACTGATATGATTGAACGATTGCATGGAATTGCGGAGTTTTAAGCGTCACCCGTTACGTTTGATTACACTGTAATGAAGTTCCGCCGGAAATTGAGAGCCGCTAAATTGAGAGCTTCCTTTTCACGAGAGTTTCTCTTAATTCTGCGTTATGTCAAAATTCTAAATTGCAAACTATTTAAATATTACAGATAATGTATATTTATATTTCTATCTATGAGTATCTATATATTAAAATATATAATTTTTAAAAATATTGTTTAAAAGATTTACATAATAACAATAATTATGCAACTAAAAAATAAAATTTTACATCTAGAAGCACAAAAACGACAGAGTCTCTCATTCACAAATGAAGAAGCAAATACATCTTGGTTGCTTCACTTTGGCACTTTTTGATTTATATACATATGTATATAGGTACGTAGTATCTTTCGGTCCTCCGAATGCCGTAGGTTATTACTGGATGTATGCAATCGACACGATAATTCGACACGTAATCGACAGGTAGCAGTCGATTCATCATGGTGCATCGACAGCATTTCAGGAAAATCCTCCCATCTGCGTTCCCGCTAGAATAACACGACGTTTTGTCCCAAAAATGAAAAAAAATGACGGAACACTGGCAGGTAAAATGGGAAGTACCCATGGGAAGATGTATTGTCGATTATTATTTTTCATAAATTCTTCGCTGTCGTTTATTTTATTTTCATCATTTATTATATAAAAATATTTCTTGTTCTACCATTATTGTCATTATTTATCCCTTATCTCGTTATTTCAGAATGGGACTTTTAATTTACATCGATGCTTTATACTTTAGCCACTTGACCTAAATTGTTGTTATTGATAATACTTGCTAAATAATGTTTTAGTTCGATCTATATGCACATTGTGTTATGTTTATCGTCATTATGTGCAACATTGCATGTTGTTATTACAAATATTTGACGCGCAAATACGCATGATTAAATAAAATTAGCGGTATGCTAATAATAATAGTCGTAAATTCATAGGACTAAATTATGTTTTTCAATGTGTTACGCAGAGCGCAAAACTGGAATCGTGTGAACCAGTAGCACAGATTATTCAAAATTAAATAAAAATTTAATAATAATAACATTGTGTCATCCATTTCCCAGATTTAGTGTTTGAGAAGACCTTTAAATAAACTTTCAAGTTCGCAGATTCTTAATTAAGTTTTAAGACATCAGTGGGTAAAGGAAAAGCTCGATGAAAAGTCAAATACGTATGATAAAGACACACACAAAGTACGAGAATTATAAAAAGATGATAAAGCAATCTTTTTAAAAAGATTGCTTTATCATCTTTCTACAATTCTCGTACCTTGTGTGTGTTTATCATAAGTTAATGTGTGTTAATAGAACTGAAAACAGATAAGTATATGTATAATAAGGCACGATCGATCCTTTCTTAGCGGAAATTTGATAAATGAATTGATTAGAAACCTAAAGATATTTAAATTAACTTAAAGTAAAAAAAATTTCATACTAATTGTATAAATAAATTAACGATTTTCGGCAGGCTTAAGATAAAATCCTCGGATCTGTAGATCTTGCAAAACAAGTGCATTGCAACGAATTTATGGGATATTTATAGCGATAATAATTGAGGAAAATTATGTTTGTACTTGTAAAACGACGCAGATACCTTGATGCCTGCAGTTTCTGGTAGGTAGGTAGATAGAAAGAGAGAGAAAGAAAGAGAACTAAACTAAGCTGATTTATTAAATTATTCTATATTCACAATTCAGTTAGCAATACTCAGCAGAGAGATCAATTTTCTTATATTGGAACATAAAAACATATATAAACTATATAGCTTTTAAAAATAATTCTCCTTTTATCATAATTAAATTATAGAATTTTAATTATAGAGTTATTAAAAAATAATGTCATCCAAGATAAGGAATTTCTTTTATTGAGGTAAAATATTTCAGATCTTTTAAGTATTATATTACTATTAATCTAATCACTAGATTAAATTTAATCCAATTTACTTTTTTTAATTATTTATTTAAATATACATATTTGTTTCAAAGATTATTATAATTTAAATTTATTATCTGATCTAAAATATAATGGGATCTACCTTACAATGGAAATCTGCATTTAAAAACGTGCGTGAAAGAGATTGTCATTAGTTATATCTCCATAAGAATCTAAGAATTCCAATTACACCGTTGCACACAGTACAATCTACGATCGCTGTCTCGATACTCTTTACAGTATGTTCGAGCTCCAATCTGCTTTCGACTCGCCTGACTTGGCAGAATTTCATCTCCATCCATCGCATTCGAGATGCGAGGAAGTACGCTTATTGAAAATTTTATTTGGTTGAATCGTCTACACACTCTACACGCGTTTTACCCAATTGACTTGAATTTTTCCAAAAGGATTTCAAATTATATGATTTAATGGCGAACGCGCTTGTGTACACGCCACAAATATCGAAAATTATGGAATTGAGAAAATTATGAAACGGAAGTGTTCAATCAAATTTTTTGCTGAATCAGTTGCAAGAAAATCAACTTTACTCATCTACGCCAATTCGCTGTGTATAATGAAGAAATTATGTTTACGCGTCCTCTTTCTTTTTCTCTCTTTTCTTCCTGTTCTTCATGCATGGTTCCCTTAATGAAAGATTAATAATTCAATTAATATTTGCATCACACACGACGTATTTGTATGCACGGGCTTGTTCCACGATGTAAAAAAATATCGGTGCTCGCCGAATAAGTTCTCTTCCCTCGTGTGGTTTTCAATCAAGTCCGCGAGCTGCTCGAAATTTGACCGATACAGAAAGTTTCGGTGCGCAAAAATCGGCGCGCGAAAGTATTAAAAAAAAAGAGATGGGAATGTCGACAGCGGATCTGCGGGAGGTAAGTACGGGACATTGATTAATCAATAGTGCAAGTGTTCGCTACGACGAAGGATCAAAGACCTTCAGATGCTAATCGGGCAAACTTGCCACTTTCATGTCTGTCGAAGAGTTCGCGAAGCTGCGCATCCTCAGGTTGCGAAAGCTCTACCTGACGCTTTTCGTCTTTCTAACTGTCTCCCGGCTGAAGTGACATTCCTTCGCATCCTTGTTCGCATCGCTTTAATTTTGAAAGTGCACGTCACAAAGATTTCTTTTCACACACTTCAGAAATTAAGAATAGAGAACTTTTAACGAAGCAACAAAGCAACGACAGTCAAATTGACAAAAAGACTACCTATATAAGTGGCATTTCTCGAGAATATATATTAACGGAAAACTGATACTTTTGCATCGACGTTATTAGGATCTCGGTTTACATGATCGCCAGCTTTTGTTCCCGCCACGTTTGCTCCCGTGTTGCAATAATTAAACGCATATTCCGCGTATTCAATCGGCAGTTCTACTCTTTTCATTTCAATATATGCATATTCCAGGTTTTAATGAAAAAGCTATGTTGATCCCTTCTCGACGCCGCTCTCCTTTCCCATTATCTGCGGCTCGTAATTCTAATAATTTGTAATTCTATCGTAGCGCTTTCCAGATCGCACCTCTCTCAGCGCATCAATGCCGATTCCGCTCATCACGGCCCATTACCTTTTCTCGTAAATATCGTCTTTCGAGTGCTCGCCCGTGAAAGGGATCATCAGCGCAGGGCGGTATTGCAGCCGATGCACTCACCCGCGCGACTAATACCCTACCTTATACCCCCGCCGCGCCCCGGCGAAAATTAATTTCTTTTTCTCGACTCGCCACGTTTTCGATTCGCGTTTATCACTCGCGGCACGGATCGCGAGCGCTCGCGTGATGTCGCGGGATACGCGCTCTGTTTACGGAACGTCATTTTCACGCAAATCCGGATACGAAACCCAGCAATTATCCCTTCCCTACCCTCTCTCTATGCCTTTCGTAATTTTATCACTAAAACTTTATTACGATTCACGTGTTCCGCGTTGTAGTACAATTACACGCTGCAACACATTTTTTCGTTCGATCGTTTATTCGACACGTTGATCCGGAACAACGTTTCGAAAAATTGTTGGGAATAAAACGGCTTAAAACAAAAAAATTTGATGATATAGGGGTAGAGAGATAGATAGATAAATAGATAGATAGATAGATAGATAGATAGATAAATAGATATAGAGAGAGGGTTTTCTTTTTTCGGGAATTTATGTTTACAATCACTTTCAGCTTTTTATATCGTGCGTACTTGCAAATGTTACGTTATTGTCGTTATTTATGCGCGGATAAAATTCAGACAATAGAAAATAACATTCTGAAGCAGTGTGCATCAAATACATTCACCATTTAAAAGTTCGTTACATTACACTCAAAGAAAAATATAGCAGCTCGGAATGCAAAGATAACCGGGCAAAATCTGAAAACTCTTTTCCGTCTAAAATTTATCATTGAAATTTATTGCATAGTCCATACGTTGTTACGTGCAGTCGCATATTGCGTTGCAATTACGCTATTTATAAACAGATGAAACTTGGAAGATAAAGAGCGCTCATTTTCAAACAGATTATTGCAACGCATGGTCGTACCTAATTGTTTAACAGCTAAACGAGAAAAGTTATCGTTTAATTTCTCCTTTATTTACTAATTATTAAATTCTATTTTATAAACTTTTACATTGTATTACAATAAACCACATGCGTTATAAAATCCAAAAAGTTGCCCAAGGATATAAAAAAAGGTAATAAAATAAAACAGCCATTTTGCTTCCTCATAAAGAGAAAGCTTTGTTTTCACGAAATTTATATTTTAGTACAAACATGCTATTTTTTAATTTTTCTATGTGCTATTAAAAAAATTTTTTTAATTTTTGTCCTTAAAATGTTTTAACACTACGGAGATCTCTTCTTCATCATTAATAACTTTTTTTTATTCAATTTGTTGGGCTTTAATTCTAAAAATAAAAAATAATCTAGGAGTTTTGTCGGACGGATAATGGAGAGCGATTTTAAGAATTTAAAATATTCTTTTGTAATATATAGAAAAATTAGTTCGTTGTTCTAAAAAATATGTTGAAATGAAGGATAATTATATTAAAAAATAGAAATGATTGGTTTATTTTGTCACTTATTTTATATTCTCTTGGATCGGAAATGTTTCTACCTTACTATGTTTGTACCTACGTATGTTTGTAAACATAGTCTCAGTTGTTTTTGTTTTTGTTATAAATTGTCACGCTCTATCTCAATAAAATTCAGATGCACTCTATATATCCCCGGAAATCTATCGTATCTCATCTCTCTGGGATTTCGCTCTCTCAAGTTTGTTCAACTATTGCCTCTTCTCGGTTGTCGACGATAAACTCGGAGCTCATCAGCTGTAAGACAATGTTTGTCTAAAATTTGAAATCGATATCGCTACGATGCAAGTTCAGTTACGAGCGACTCGCAGTCGAGTAACTTCCCGATATATCCCCGAATGTGTTCGGAAATTTGACTCGCGCTTATATCAATCCTGTCAATCGATGCTGAATAGTTTAGACAGGGCACCAAAGGCAATCGATAACCGGATTACGTTGCACTCTCGCGATCTATAACGAGACTGGCTTTTATAAATAAATAAAGTGCAGAGGAGACGCGTATCAGATTTTCGTTCGCTCTCGCATTCTTTTGGCAAACGAATTATTTAAATATCGCCGCGACGGTATCTCTCTATCTGTCGAATATGCTCTTTTATCGAGAGTCGCAAATCCACTGGCGCATCTTCGCCTACTTCCTTTCAATAATTCAAAATTGAGAAATTTTTTAGAGCATGGAGCAAAAATCGTGCAAAAAGCGGTCGAGTTCGATCGGAGCGTCGAACTCGCGTTCAGCGTGACTCGATTTCAAATTGCGGAGGCATCCGCGATAAAAGAAACGATGACAGTTCTGCGACTTCTCGTACATCTTCCGTCGTACTTTCCACCGGATACAAGTACCGGTGACTTTCATCCATCGACGTACCTGGTAAGTTTTGCGAAATGGATGCGGAAGGAGTTCCCAAGCGCTTTTATACAAGTCGTATCGTATCGCGTGACATACAGCTCAGTCTCTCTCCGCCACAGGCGCTCGCAAAGGAATCTTTCGCGAAGGGGTATTTATCAATGAGCTCAAGCAGAAAGCACGCAGGCAAATGGATCTTGCGGTCGGAAACCCGATAAAAACATATCATTATATAACATTAATTCACGCCCCGATACGTTTAAGTCCCATTAAACATGAGAACTTGACCTTTTCAAAGCCGCTATTCAAGAAAAGAAAAATCTGAATTTTTCATGAACTGGTTCTATACGGTTTATAATTCAAAAACTTATGAAAAAATTTTGAAAGTCTTGGTCCACAAGGAAAGCAGGTAACCCACGTTTATTCACATAAAAATATAAAGAGCGTTTCTTGGCGCGCTTATAAATATATAATGGTTAATTAAATATCATCCCTATATTACATTACATTATTTCGTATTAATGTTACATTACATTATAATCGTATTAATTTTATATTAATTCTGTATTAAAGGTCTCATATCTATATCATATTACATCAATAATTACATAATAACATAATACTATTAATTTACAAAGTAAAAATGTTTGACTAAATATGTAATATTAATAAAGCAACAATCGTACGTGTTAAACAGAACAAAAAATATTAATTTTATATTAATTCATATCTATATCATACTATATTAGTTTTATTCTGTTATTATATTAATAAGTATTAATTCACAAACGAAATAAACATCTTCGACTGAACATGTGATACCAGTAAAGTAATAACCGCACGTGATATAAGTAAAGAACAAGGATTCTTCTCCGGTCTGTTTTTTTGCTTGAGAGACAAAATTTTCAATTTTTCGATACTTCTTTGCACGGCACAATTTGCGATCGCGACGGCTCTTGCCTCTCGCGTGACGGCTGCAAATCGCGTACTTTACAAGGGCGTAGTCCCCCGCGCGCTGTTCTATATTTCCAATAAACTTATGCAAATACATGACCGTCCTTGCTCCACACCCTTCCCCGTCCTCCGAGCCAAAAGGAAGCTAAACAACCTGTCGTAAGCCAGTTCCAGCGGAGGAACGTCGTATTCCCCGGCTGAGCATTCGTGCCGCTTCACAATTTTCACGGCATTTATGTCCTTTGCCGTTTTCGTCAGGAATTTCCATGACAGATGCCCGATTCCGCCGAACGATGAATAAATCCCCTCGCGCTCGCGATGCAAACCGATTCTTCGACGTCCGCGATGATCGATGTTATTAGGCAGCTGTTTAGCCCGGGCATGCAATACACGTCAGCCAGCAGTAGGAACATGATTACGATCTTATCGGGGAACAGAATGACAAATTGTCCCTAACGTCAGGTCGCGGCCCGTCGTCTGAACTTGTATCGAAAAAAATGGCGAAGGGCGAGCGCAATTGCTTGTAACGCAACGTATTGCTTTCGCGAGGCTGATTGGGTTCGTGATTAATCTTTCTGCTAGCGAGGTATTTTACAGTTTTACAAAGACAGTTTCCGAAAAAATGGGAAAGAGAGATAGATATAAAATCAATTTTAAGATTTGAAATTTCAAGACCGATATAAACACAAGATGTAATCGAGCATTTATTTGAGTACAATTATTATTTGATATCAAAAGTTCAGTCTCTCTTACATTCGCTTTGACATCCGGGTGGTAAAAAAAAACCATTGTGATATTCAATGAGATTATTATTTAATACCAGCGTGTGTTTCGTTTAGCGTGCACATATTTGTGTATATATGTTACCTCGCCGTTAAAAGCAAAATTGCAATGTAATTATCGATTAAATGTTATGTTAATGACTTCACTAGTAAATATTCAGGATAAAGGATTCTATGCATGACCGCAAGCAACTTGGCACGAGCGCAAATGAAAGGCAGCCGCCGGAAATAATGCGAACCGATCGAAAGTTTCGCAAAGCGTAATAACAAACTCGACGACGCAAAAAGCTTCTAATGCGAAACTTCTATACCGCTATACTCCATCGGTTGTTTATCCCGTGACGCTTTATCAGACTCGACGTGCCACGATAATTGCCAAAACGTTAACTACTTGTTGCGCGACGACAAATTTCAATTCCAATTCGCGCCAGATAGAAATCTTGTTAGACAAATATAATCGATATCGGCGCATGCTCTAGGATACGTCTCCGATGGAATTCATTTCGTGAAAATTTATATCTTTGCTCGCGGAATCGGCGAAGCGTCGAAAAAGAATTGATTAGGATACCTCTAATGCAGCAGTTTGATATAAATGCGTACCCCAAAAAGAACAGTTTTCAGAATAAAGCTCTAAATTAGGCGAGCCGAATCCGGTTCCCGTAACGTTTCGGCCTGCCAAGAAATTTCGACGTTATTATAATGTATAAAAGAATTAAAAAATGAAGATATTTTATTCTTACATAATTTTCAAAAGTGAGACTTATCCGATCCTCCAGTTGTTACAAAAATTTTAATAAGTCCATTTTGACAAAGAAAGTTGGGGACCCCTCTAAAGGATTGAGTAGAAAGTTTCTTTCTTTATTTTACGTATTATACTTACTTATTTTACTTACTTATTTGATACGTAACGTGCAATCATGTTTATATTCGATTCATATTCATATACATATTCAAAATCAATTTTTTATTAACCCTCAAGCTACGTGCCATTATGGTAGTTTTCCATTACCCGATATTTTAAAACGAAATGTCACTATAGCAACTTTCCTCTATAAATGATCTCTTGATGGAACAAAACATCACTATATTGACTCTTTTCTAAACCTTGAAACCTCGTCGCTATTGGGCAGGAGTACCTTAATTATTTTCATCTGCATTTGTTTCATCGAAAAGACATCGAGTTTTTAAATCGCATTCCGTAGCTGAGCTTTACGTGTACTAGTATAATTTTGCATTCAGCTCAACCGTAGCCAAAGGATTAAACTTAAAAAATATATTACACACTGATTCAAGATTTTTATAGGAATTCTAATTTATAAAAATCCGTGATTTTAAAGTTCAGAACTAGTGCAAATAACGAAATCAGAATTGCAATATCAAGCAATATTTTATGCATTTTATGCATAACGTTCAAAGTGGAAAAAATCATATATTTGTATTTGGGGCGGTGAACAACTTCTTATCGATTTGCACTATTTTGGAATGCGTCAGTCCCTCCTACTCTTACAGAGGACTCGCAGGAATGAGGCAGAGAATGGGGAAGTGAAAATACCGATCGCGCATAAAGTACGCCCGCCGGACAGCTCTTTTCTAGATTAAGCGCAATTTCAGAGCGAAAGTTTCTGTTGATAATAATAAAATTCCTATAGGATGTCTCAAATTTATTGCAATTTTTTCTTAAGGCAAACGAATTTTTTTTTTTTATTAAAGCAGTGATGTAATTAGTAAAGGTTTAAAAATCGCATCCAATTATAGTTTTATTTATAGTTAAATATAACAACAAGAGGAAGTTCTAAATAACTTCCTCTTTGGAGGAAGACACTTGGGTATTTTGTAGCGGACGAAAATGCAATGCTTTGAGACACGTGTATATCTTTTATGGATAACTTGTTAACACTAACATTCACCTCGTAACGTTACTTATTACACCTTTATGCTGCACTAACAAACTTTTAACGAAGTAACGATGTTACAAGCAACGCCTGTTTGTAATACATGAAACAACGCCCACCATAAACGAGATGCGAGATTTAAAGTGCATTCTGTAAACTTAATCTGCAATGTACACCACATGCCACGAATTTTATTCATTAACACATAAAACTGATTTTTACATAATAATATGCATAGTGTGCAGACATTCATGCATTATAATTATTTATAAAAATAGCAATGTCACAAAATAATCGATCTGTTTGGCGATTTTGTTGTTTGACATTAATATATAGGTACTTAAGATATATACTTAAAAAATAAATAATAGATAAGTATATATTAAATTGTGAAAGTAATAAAAAAATAATTCTTGGTTTAAAATAAATTTTAACACTTATTTAATTTAACGTTAACTCTAAATATAAATTAAATTTAATTAAATATTTATATCTTTGTGCAATATGCAAGTTATATAACGTAAGGCTGTATTGGAACATACATGTATTAATATATTTCATTATTCTTCAGGCAGAGTTAAAGAATAATGCAACTCACCATGTTAATGATTCCTATGAAATATGTATTGGAATTGATGTCAGAATATCGTCAATAATCATCTTATGCATTATTTATACTTTAATACAAGCCAAAGCCAAAATCCAATCGCCGATTTATCTTCCACATTTCATTTCTACTTAAGAATATGATTCCTTCGATATTATTACGTCTATAAGTAATGCAACGATCATTTAAAACTAAAAACCGGTAGTAACAATAAATTTATTCCGATTTATTTTTTATTTTCAACTTTGCTTTTGATTTATTTTACTGCCGAAAGAGGACATTATCCTTCGAATATCATACACATAAATTTTGTCTGTTCATCCCATCAGAAGGAATTATCTTCTTAGGGAAAATACTTATTAAAATACAAATGTAGTCAATAAACATTCAAACGATTATACAGAAATAAATATTCCAGTATCTGGCACATTCAATCGGAAATAAAAATAAACATTGGACATGTTCAATCACTTTTTAATAGACAACATCCTTTGGTCATCTTAAACAGATAACAGTTTTTCCAAATAACAAACGTTTCTCGAGAGTACACGAGGCAGTTTATCGTCTAACACGCTTATAGCCTCGTAAAGTTCTGCCGCGGACATGTAACAGGATGCAATTCCTCCTCGTGAACTGCGCGAGTTTCTAACGTGCCATTTCTAAAGTTTCAAAGCTAGTATGCTACAATTTAATGTATCGCGTCGTTATTTGAAGATTGTTACATTAAGAAAATTGTTACTCTAAGATGACACGAAGATTGAGGATTGTTACATTAAGGTGACACACTTCCATTGCCAGTAGTTTTCATTCAAATGTTCTTTAAGAAGGCTGTTACTATACCATTCAACAGTCGCAATGATTACCGCCTCTTATCAGACTTGACGTATTGTTATACTGTTGCATAAGTTGCATTCGCATCAAAATAGGGAGCGGAGAAATCAGCGTTTCATTACGTATAGTCAAAGAAAAGATGAAACATCGTTTCTGAAGTAACAAAGCGCCAATTTCGAATGAAAAGAAATCGATCTTAATTCTGCGAGTCGTGTCGTAATTACATTGTAATTCAAATTATTAATTTATTTCTTCACAGATTATTAAACACTCGCTTTTCCTTTAATGCACAAACACTGAAAAAAAATTTTTTAGATCCATTTTTTGGATCTAAAAAATTTTTTTTTCAGTGAACGCAATCAGCTATATTATTAGATTTCTTTCATTCGCAATTTAATTGTTAGAATTAATTCGTATATTACAAAATTATTGTTACCTTTTGATTATTATGTTGACAATTAGTTTCAATAAGTTAAATTAAATTCAATTACAGTTCTTATATTTTGCAACCAGAAGTTAATTGCGTAATATTGTTATTAAAATAAGTGAAAATTAACGAGTTTCTAACAAAGAAAAGTAATTTTTGAGAGTTAAACGCGGTTAGTTGGGAGTGAGTTAACGCTGTGTTTTTTAATTAATAATTTAATACAAATTATAAATTGTACGTTTTGGCTCTACTTTGAGCCATCTTCAGCGACGCGCTGATAGAAAAATTAAAGAAATTAAATAATCTGAAACTCTCCCCGACAAGCATAAGGTATTTAAAAATTGAATGTACAAAGACAATGTAATTTTCAAGAGAAAATACCAAAAAAATTCTGTCAATATTCATAGTCTGCAAAATATTCAGACTAAAAATAAAAGTTGGGACTGGCAAAGAGAAGTAAAATCCACTCATCAAACCAAGATAACGTGAAATTAACAAACTAAAACCTTGAAAAAGACAATGGAAACTGAAGTGATTTTTAAGCGGCGGTGATTGAGGTAATCGAGACAATGATACAATCAAAGGACGGACTTGGTTTCAAAGAGCAGCTGGTTCGCCTGGCTGGTCACCGTTGACAGTACAACTAACCACGTTTAACTCAAAGCCCGCTTTTCCTTATTGTTACTCATTAATTTATCAAGAGTCTGTAGTTAATTAATCATTTACTTAAAATAAATGAGAATCTTTTGATGGGTGTATCTCGATATTTCTGATGTTGAGTTTAAATATTTGTTTCATTGGTATTTATTTTAGAAAAATGTCAATATATAAATCCTTCCACAAGGATTTAAAAATTTATACTATGAGACATTTGTGTAATTGCTTCACTTTAAAATTATAAAATAACGAGTAATTGAAGACGCAATGTTAGAGTGAAACTTCACAATAAATTATAATCTCTGAAAACTCATATTTTCGCCGGCACAGAAATATTTTTATAGAGATGAAAGTCTTTTTCCTTTCTTATCAAAATTCAGTGCAAAATTAATTGATTATACTTTCATAATTATATGACACATCATATAATATTACGTTAAGTTATACGGATGTTATGTCAAGACAACCAAATTTTGAAAAAAAAAACCACAATTTTGATTTTACAATCTTTTGACGAAAAGAATTCGCAGGTAGACGAAGGAGTGCGAGAAACGTGAAACTATATAAAACATGAACTCTATCTAAAGCTAAATTGACTGTCGCACCATTTTCATCTCCCGTTATCACCTGCCTGACGTACCTGAGAAAGGGACTCTGACGTGACCCGTCCATAGATGTTCCATCCGTTGCGCGCCGGCAGATACCTGAAACTTCGCAGATACCTGTCTACAGAGCGTTTCCTCCAACAACACCTATAGGCCGCATTAGCGGAGGACCGCGAAAGATCTACGAGCATCCGTGGTATGTTTGAGAGCAAATGAGTTATACACCACTTACGGAATAATGCTCGCACGTAATCATAATACGACACCGTGAGATTTATGGCGTCCCGCCACGGATTTATGTTGCGTTCACCGTTGACCCTTCGCGCAATCATATAACACGATAGAGAAAAGAATCAGGGCACTTTATCTTACAGCTGTTGCGATCTGCTATCGAGATACGTGATCTGGAATGTAAAAAGATTATTTATTTGTTATCCTGAATTATCGGCACTCTATTTAATCATCACGCAAATAAATGTATAGCTTCTTGCCTGTACAATTTGTCCTGCCTAATGTCTATTAGTTTCATCTCTTGCTGGTACAATAAAATAATAAAATAATGGTGCAATAAATGATTATTTACACAAAGTTTTATGCAGTTTAAAACAATTGATTTTTGTTGAAATAGTAACGGGGCGCACTTAAAACTGTCAAATGTCTTCTATTAAACGCAATTTTATTTTTCTCAATATTTTTCCCGATCCGTATGCATTACAGAATAAAAGCTAATTGGTTTCAGCAACTTCCCTGTATGTGAGATCCTGTATATAGTTAATTATTTTTATAAATTTAATTTAATTATTTCTGGTAAAACGTTAAACCGTCCATATCGTTTTTATAAATATTACTTAATTATTATAAGTACATTTTATTCAAATTGTATATTTATTAATGTTTAAATATTATTATAAGCTGTTGTCTAGATAAAACAGATAAAATTATAGTATCATTAAAATAATAAGAAAACGATTGTGAGTTATGATAGAAAAATTAGTTTTTATAGTAATTTTTTCGTCCTTTTTTGGCGTTATTGCAATTTTTTGTTCTTTCCGAAAAAAACATCCCTGAAATAGTATTAGCAGCAGACCCGAAAAGTCACCATTCGCCCCTGCTAAGCGCGACACTTGTTCCTCGATTGCATACAACTTCAGACCATTCAAAAAAATAACGTCGCTTCAAGGTGTACGCACGTATCACGTCGCATCGCACAAAAGTATATAATTTTCGACGAAAAGAATAATAGATATGGATAATCAGGAGAGTCACGACGATCCTCAATTTGCGATAGTGCTAGAAACCTGTTTAAAAATGGAAATTGCGGCAATGAAGGAAAATCTCGACGGTAAGTAAAGTGTGACGTAGCACGCCAATGAAATGTAAAACTTGAGTGGGAAGAAAAGACATTCTCATGCAATTACTCTTACGTTTTTACCTATCGACTTTTCGATTTTCTTTTACTACTACTTGCTGAGAAGAGAATGTTGTTGATAATTTCTAGCCAATTTAGAGGAAATGAAACAACTGAAGGTGACGATGCGTAGCGAACTGAACAGAAGAAAGGAACTTAAGGAAAAGGTCACGCAGATGAACAAGATTAAACTGATATTAAGCGAGACTTTAACAAAGTACACAAAATAATTATCTAATCCTGGCGTATTAACATTTATATATTTTTATACTGCATTCTTCTTGAATTTATGTATCGGAATTTTGTTGCGTCATACAGGTTATATATAAGCATCAACGAAG